>NW_008684628.1:8355-16078 GCF_000695815.1 Acanthisitta chloris | reverse complement strand
AATATCTAAACTAAATTTCCCCTTCTTAATTTTGAATCCATTACTCCTTGTCCTATCACTGCAGTTCCTAACAAAGAGTCCCTCTCTGGCTCCCTTGCAGACCCTTCAGATATTGAAAAGTTGCTATGAGGTCTCCATGCAGTCTTCTCCTCTCCAGGCTGAACAGCCTCAACTTCATCAGCCTGTTTTCATAGGGAAGATGCTCCAGTCCTCTTATCAACTTCGTGGCCCTCCTCTGGACTTGCTCCAACAGTTCCATGTCTTTTTATGTTGAGGACACCAGAATTGCATTCCAGGTGGGGTCTCAGGAGAGCAGAGTAGAGGGGAAGAATCACCTCTTTTGACCTGCTAGCCACACTCCTTTTGATGCAGCCCAGGATTCGATTGGTTTTCTGGGCTGTTAGTGCACACTGCCAGCTCATTGTGATTTTCTCATCCACTGTCACTCCCAAGTCTTTCCCCTCACTGCTGGTCTCAATTCCTTCCTCACCCAACCTGTAGCTGTGCCTGTGATTGCCATGGCCCAGATGTAGATCCTTGCACTTCATTTTGTTGAACTTCGTGAGGTTTGCATTGTTCCACCTCTCCAGCCTGTCAAGGTCCCTCTGGATGGCACATCCCTTCCCTCCAGCATGTTGACTGCTCCACACAGCTTGGTGTGGTCAGTGAACTTGCTGAGGGTGCACTCAATCCCACTGTCCATGTCAGTGGCAAAGATACTGAATAGCACTGACCCCTGAGGGTCACCATTCATCACTGGCCTCCACATGGACAATGAGCCGCTGACCACAACTCTCTGTGTGGTCATCCAACCAGTTCTTTATCCACTGAGTGCTCCACCCATCAAATCCATGTCTCTCCAGTTTAGAGACAAGGATGTCATGCGGGACAGTGTCAAATGCCTTGCACATATAGATGATACTGGTTGCTCTGCCCCATCTACAAATTCTGTGTCCCCATCATAGAAGGCCACCAAATTCATCAGGCATAACTTGCCTCTGATAAAGCCATGTTGGTTATTACTGATCACCTCTTTGCTTTTCATGTGCCTAAGCACAGCTTCCAGGACAATTTGCTCCATGGCCTTACCAGGCAGAGAGGTGAGACTGACTGGTCTACAGTTCCCTGGTTCTTCTGCTTTCTCTTTTTTGAAAATGGGGGTTATGTTTCCCTTTTTCCAGTTGTTGGGGACTTAATCTGACTGCCACGATTTCAGGAAAATTATAGGTAGTGGTTTAGCAACTTCATCAGCCAGTACTCTCAGGACCTGAGAATGAATCTCATCAGAACCCATGGACTTATGCATATTCAGGTTCCTGAGATGTTCTTCAATCTGATCCTCTTCTATAGTGGGTTTAGGGGTTTCATCCTCCCGGTCTCCACCTTTGCCCTTTTTGGTCTGCTCAGGGTGGCTGGAGCACTTGTAGTTGAAGACTGAGGAGAAGAAGTCATTAAGAACCTCAGCGTTTTCTATATCCCGGGTAGCCAGAGGGCCCACTTTATCTCTAGCCTTACTTTTACATGCAGTATACCTGTAAAAACCCTTCTTGTTGTCCTTAATGTCCCTGGCTACCCTCAATTCCACTTGTGCCTTAGCTTTCCTGACTGTGTCTCTAGCTTCTCTTACTGCTTCTCTGTACTTTTCCCAGTCCATTTGTCCTCCCTTCCACCTCCTAAAGATCTAATGGCTGAACACCTCCTGCCCATGGGAAGTGATGATTGAATTCCTCGTTTTGCTTTGCTTGCACTAGAATCTTTTGTTTTACCTACTAAACTGTCGTTATCTCATCCCCCAAATTTTCTCACTTTTACCCTTCCAATTGTCTTTCTTGTCCTGCTAGGGAGGAGTGAATGAGTGGCTGTGGTGCTTAGTTGTTGGCAGGGCTTAAACCAAAACCTTGTTTCAGAATACTTGAATTACAACCTTAACGTATCTGTTTAATTTTGTTGGGTTTGGATTTTTTATTTATTTTTCATTTTTTTTAAATCAAAGTTTTCCAGACCCTGACAAAATATGGCCTCCTCGAACCATGAAAATGACAGTGTCTACCAGATATCTGACCAAAACTCTTTGTATTTTATGACCAATTTAGTTCTCTAGAAGATATTTAATTGCAAGTTAATTTTGTTCCTAAGGCATCTGAAAGACTCAGCAGTGAAAACACAGCTAGAATGGAATAATGGAATAATAATGGAAACAAAATCCCAATATCCAAACAACAGAAAATACAGGAGAGAGGAGGCAAAGTGAGCACCTCTGACATAAGTGTATCTCCTATGACCTAGTTAAAGACATTATTAAGGTAGACAAGATGTGACTATGCAGCAGTTCAAACACAGTCTCTGTGTGGGAGCCATATCATGTTACAGGCCACACTGGCTCAGGAATTAATGAGAAATCAAATCCTGATTGTGGGAGAAAGTGACTCACACATTCTGAGGATATGAAAGGAATATCCAGGTACATGGAGACTCCAGTTCCTCCCAGCAGGACACTTTGAGAACTCTATCACCTTGTATTTCTCTTATCTTTTCTTGGTGCTTCCTTTTTCTTTGATCTATATCTTCCAGCTCTAAGGTATATAGTGATTGTGGTATATGCCTCATAGGATCAAAAACATTGAAAGAGCCTTACAAAGCTTTTATATGAACTTGTCAAACTATTCATCCTCCATTCCTCCCCAATAATCACCAATCCAATGAAAACATTTGTATTTTACATAATGATGTAAAGCCTAAATGACTAGGGAAGCAGGACTTTCTAAAGGCAGCCTTTTAGGTTGAGAAAAGGGAACATACCCTACAAGAGGCTTATTCCCGAAAAGAGTATTTAAGGTAGGAAAAAAGCATATGGAAACTGATCTCACAGGGAATCAAAACAACTTAGTAATTTTTGAGAAATTTATGACCTTATAATGCTACAAATTTTCACAGCATTACAGTACAGGTCAGCCTGAGCAGTACCTTGCCACAGAGCTCTCAGCAGCTGTTTTATTCAATTATTTTCTCATTACATGTAAAGAGAAGTTCAGTAGTTTTATAGGTTCCATATATCATTCTTTAGAATTAAGTACATTTGAATTACTTTTAATAATTTCAGACAAGATCGGTCTTCTGGGAAGGAGATATAACTCTTGATAAACCTAGTTAGCTATTTCCAACAAGTGACTAATACATTACCAACTGTAAACATAACTTCTGCCACCTTTCATTTACTTCCCAGCATAATAAGATATTTTAATTGGCATTTTTCTTTCTCTTCAGTCCTAAAAATTCATGCTCTCAGCCCAGGTAATGTAATTTTTAATAGGGTTTCTGTTTCTGTCTATATTCTTCCCCAAAGAAACCTACAATAACTTATCAATATTTCCTGATAATTTACTGCTAACATCTCATAATTCAAAATGCAGTGTAACACCTGGTACTCCTCTGTGTGTGTGTGTGTGTGTGTGTGTGTGTGTATATATAGATAGATAGAGATAAATAGATAGATATACACACACATGTATATAGGTGGAGGTCCAGAATAATTGTGGGGCCAAAGAGCTCTTCTCCTCACACTTGAGGAGAATACAGAGCCTAATCATTGTGTTCTGTATCTGGGATCATATATTTTCTGAAGGCGTAAGTCCCCTAACAGAGTGGGGTTTTCTCACACCCAAAGCAGAAGACACAGGAAAAACATCATTTTAAAGGATTAATACTCATTATAAGTAATAATAGAAAATAACTTCCCTTGGACAGTAAATGAGTACTTCGATTAGTATAATACACTACCTGTGAAGAAAGTATCTTCTGACTTCTCTAAAATATACATGCATTCCACAAGCACAGATTGACAGACTATAAAACAGATTGTTCACATTCTACAGTGATTACTCTGATCAAAAGCCTTGAGTTAACAACACTTCAGGGCAAAACACTATTTCACTTCCTTTCCACATAGTTCTTCTAAAAGCAATTGTCTTAGAAAGTCCTCCTATTCTAACTGGAACATCCAAAATTCAGTTTCTCTGATTCCTGCTTTCTCTAAACCTTATAAAATTTTCCCTTTTGTGCATTACACAGGTAGCTGGTACTAGCAAAAGGTGACAGATTAGCAGTATCTGAAAGACAGAACATCTCTGTCTGGGCACATAATGGGCCACATCCTGATATCTCTTCCACAGTTCTGAATTCATGTGCATGAAGAACAAGCTGCAGGGGTTGTCACTAGCCTGAGAGACTCCTACAGACATTTTTTTTCCAGCCTGTCTCCAGTGGCTATCAGCAAGATTTTTATAAGCATTTCAAGTCGTCATGGGTTTATGATTTCTCTGATGAAAGTAAAAACCAGTCAAAACACCTTTGATGGAAGAGTTTTACATCAGAAGATGAAACTTCATCAAATTGATTTTTCCCCCCAGTGGAACATGCCAATTTCAATTAAGCTTTATATGTGGATATGTCAAAATGAATAATTTCAAGTTTTGTGCTTGGTTTTGATGAAGTAAAATGTTTTTGATTTGTCTTTATTATTTTGGGGTACAATTAAAGACAGGAGTGGAAAAATCAAAGATGTTCAGCTAAATCAATGCCTCTTTCTAAAATTCCACACTCAGAAAAATGCTTCCTTTTGACTGAACAATGGAAAAATCTCTTTGAAAAAGTTATTTCACATATTTGCACCATTTTACTGATGTATTGTCAGAATAGCTCTTCCCAGTTTAGCTTACCAGTTGATGACATATCTCCATATCAAATTATCATTGCATTTATTATTGGACACCTTAGTATTTTTATGATTACCTTTCCCATACAGCTTTGACTAAGTTTGTTCCTGACGAACTTATCAAATGTCCAGTTTTTTTGTAATCTAGGGGTTGTTTTTCAGATGCTTATGAAAAGTTTGAAAATTTCTTTCAAGTTACACTGATCTGGTTCTTGACTAGTCAATCAATAATTAAAACAGAGAGGAAAAATAGAGAATAGTGGGCATTAATTACACAGTTGTTTACTTGTTTATTTAAAAAAATCCAAACCATTTCAATAGAAATTAGAGCATCATTTATAATGTTTTTCAATCTATTTGGCTATTGTCTTATTAATAAATCCATTTAGTTTTGTTGCACAGATGTCCAGCCTTTTGTTCCAGGTCAGGTTGCTGTCACATGAAATGGGGAACATTTTCTATTATCTTGTACATGAAAGAACTGGGGTTGGGTCTAATATATATACAGCTGGTTCTAAACTTTCAGTACTATAAAGCTGTAACTATAAAACTGTAGAAGAACAGCAAACTAAATGTTTAGGGAGATGGGAAAGACCCCAGTAGCACTGTATTTTTTCTTTTCCCCAGATGTTTCACTTAGAAATGTGCCCCATATATAAAAGGCCATTCCTTCCGACAAAGACATTGGGAAGCACCTCTGATGAAGTTCAAATTATAGAATAATGACTGCAAGATCAGTTCTATGTATTATACAGTAATTTTGGCAATGCCATTTAAAAAAGAAAATAGCAAGAGACATCCATTAACAAGGAGCTCAAAGGGTCTCATTTTCAAAGCTCTGAAGCACAAGGCCACTTGCAAAAATATATGCCCAATTACATGGTTAATCTGCATGCACAATTACTATGACTTTATGTGATGTTCAGGTATTGAAACTCAACTGACCATTTCCATGCACACAACCTGATTTACATTTGCAATCACAGTAAATGTACATTCAGATTAAATGTGTCATTATGCATGCATTTTTGCACATGGCCCTGAGCTTCTAATATTTGGAAAAGTCAAACCCTGAAGGCTGCATTCCTCTCCTGAATACACAGAACTCCCACCAAATACACAGAACTCCCACTGTCCTATTAAAAGTGTAACCAAGAGCAGAATGCTTCCACATGTTTTCACAGCACCCATCTTTTATAATTTATTTTTTCTAAAATTGAAAATCTAGCCCAAACCCATAGGTTTGTCTTTAAATAATGAAATCCTAGAACTGTATCACACAACCTGCATTGAAATAGACAAGGTATTTATCAACCCCTTGAAGTTGAGTTTACAAATAGAAAGGCCAAGACAGTATATAACTAATGCTGAGAACTCAGCAAGACAATACAATGAACAATGAAACACTCTTGTACTCCAAGGGTCCTATCTTGGTCTGTGCTTCATATTCATCTATGGGAACAAAAAGAAGAGGATAACAAGAACTTGAACAAGGAAACTAGAAGGTAAAGACAGACACCTAAATGACAGAAAAAGAGAAGAAAAGACTATAGAGTAGGACTGGAATTTGATATTCAGATCTCAGTGCAACAGATTAAAAAACCCAAGCCATGGAAGATAAAGGATGGCTAAACTCAGTGGGGCTTAACTATATGTGATAATAATATTAATATAGGAGACACTTTTGACGTGCTTTTCAGCTACAGGCCCTAGAATGCTTTACATGAATAGTTATTATTGCTACCAGTCTACGGAAAGAAAACCCAAGGCAGAGTAAAGTTCTGTCACATGTTAAGTACCAATAAGAAGCCAAGAAGTAAAATTTAGATTCCTTACCTTTTTCTCCAGTTTTCCTGAGAACTCTTACAGAAGGAACTACAATGAGAGCATAGTCCTTTGTGCACAAACATTAGACTACAGCAAAATAGTGAGTTTGTCCACTAGGGAAGTTTGTGTGGTCACATCAGAGATGAAAGGGATTTTTAAGGAATCTCAGAGATAGTGCTACTCTTCAACTGTTCAGCTTTTCTGTAAAGAAGTAACTTCAAATTGTCATCCATCCAAAAAATTAAAATTTTGTATGTACATGTGAGTACAAGTATATATCTATTACCAGTTTTTGTGTAAATGCAGCCAGTATAGAATTTGTTTGTGGAATTTAGATGGTTAGCTTTAACCACAGGCATAAATAGTATTGTTCCTGCCTTTAATAAATGTTTCACAAGTCCTGGTATTCTGTAATAAAGACGTTACTCTGCGGTTAAACTACTCTTTATACGAACCCACTATAAATACCAAGAGGTACTTGTGCAGTGTCTCTATTAGTAGTAGTGCATTCTGCTTACTTCAAACTATAAAGTATCAATTCCCGCCTGGTTTTTTATAATGTGAATTTGAATGGCTATGTTGCTGTGCATTTAAGTTGTTACCCATGCTCTTGACTTCCTATGTAATGGGAAGAGAGCAAAGTCCCAGTGAACACTTCAAATAAAGAGGCATAATAGCACCTTTGCATTTGCTTTACTTGCTTTTTAGGAGCAGTCCTTCCTTAGTCATATAAAAAGGTCTGCATGAAGAACATGAGCATGCCATATGTAGAGAAGTAGTATTTGAGCATGTATATTCCTTCCTGCCCTCTGGTCCTTATAAGATTAACATCATCTCTTCCCCATCACCTTTGTCTACAGGAGCACTTGACCTGAAATATATTAGGATATATAATTATCTATCTATCTATCTATCTATCTATCTATCTATCTATCTATCTATCTATTAGGCAGTATATTAGGATAACAAAAGGAACCAGTAGTTATTCTGAGACTCACTATGAAGAAAGAAACCAGAGAGACTGCCAGAGCAGCACACCTATAGGATATACCTGCTGTCTCCTCTACTGTTCAGTGAACAACTAGATTCATTCAGTGTCTTCAGTAACAACATTTGTTTGGGAGAAGCTCCAAATCACAAACTTTGTTCAGTGACATGCTGGGATGTTAGTAAATGATCTGTCTC
>NW_008684628.1:8064-8303 GCF_000695815.1 Acanthisitta chloris | reverse complement strand
GCAGAACTTGCAAGCAGGAGTGATTCTGTAGCAATAGGAGCAGAAAGAAGCTTCCTAGACCTCTGGCTTCAGTGAGTGGAGTCCCGTGGGCGTAGACACACTGCATGTATTGCTCCAAGAATTCAGATTCCAAGCCCAGTAATCCTTTGACAAACCATGGTGCAGACAGGGGAGAAGTGTGCAGTGTCACATGAATTTTGGTAATTGCCTGTTGCATTAGATAGAACTTACTTAGAGTT
>NW_008684628.1:0-8044 GCF_000695815.1 Acanthisitta chloris | reverse complement strand
TATATAAACAGTTCTGAAGATATGGGTCACCTGCTGGTTGTACACTTAAGCTGTATCTGATACAATATTGCTTCCTTCAATACAGATACAATGCACACAGTAACTGTCAGGTTTTCAAGAGTCTTAACAGATATTTTAGCAATCTAAAAAGGTGTCTTCTCGGGAGTGGGAGAATTTGCATTATTTCTGTAGTTTTGACTCTCCAGCAGAATATAAAAACTGTCATAGCTCTTGTATCAAGATGTTGGTGCAGTGCAAATGTCAAGTTCTTATTCACCAAAATTTGCATGTACTTCTTTTAGAGGCCTGAATTGGAGGTATGACAGCAAACACCTGCTGCTGATTATGTCCATGGAGAAATCAGAATCAGCTCTGCTTGCTGTTAATGCACTTTATTTAGATAGAAATTGCCCCAACAACAGTGCAAATATGAGGTCATATAACTGATGGTACTTTCCCTGAGCCTGCTTCTACTGGACATGTTCCTTCCTGAAGATAGCATTAGAAAGAGTGCACTAGTATCACCCGTGTTAATAGTCCTGTTGTTCTCCTCTGTGGTGGTATAATGTATTTCAGAATGGCAACTGACAAGGTAACATCTGTAACAGCACTGAGATGTGGCGAGGTCTACTAAATTAAATAGCTCCTTCCCATGTTCTGTTACACTGAACACCACACAAAAATAAATATAAAATATCCATGAAAATGCAGTACTCATTTTACATTGGCTCATATTTGTTAGAGTGGTGAACAGAATCAGACTCAGAATAGCAAGGATGTCAGGAAAGAAACCTCTTTACCAAAGGAACCTTCCACAGGCTTACCTTTTGCATGGAAAAAATACCTAGGAGCAAGAAGGGTTTCCACAGTGAAATAAGAAAGAATTACTACGTTTTTGAGAGCCTTTTAACAAGGGCCCTTTTTGTTCCCAGTATGAATTTTCTTAACCCTTGCTTTTGTGGGAGCAGGTCAAGCTGTGAATAGCATTTAAATACAATTTTTCACATAATGCCAAAGCCTACTTTCAAAACTCAAGTAGCAATTTAGTTACCTGGGCCTTATTATACATTTCTACTTCAAATCTCACCTGTGGTTTGAACATGTTTTGTCTTTCATTTCAATCCAGTTTCTGTGACTCAAAAGCCCATGCCAGACTAGAATATGCTAATAAAGGCAATCATGTCATTGAGTATGCACCACTACTCTCAGGTTAAGGTTTCACACCTGGGTGTCATTATTCTCTCCTGTATCCATTTATTATTTAAGGACTTAGTATTTGAAAGCTCTTAGTGTTCTCTGGCAATTAGAGTTGCAGAGATTCTGCCTTTAGTAACTGTATTTATTTTTGTCTCCTAGCTTTTTGTGATAGAATAATTAAATCTGTTTATAATTCAGTAGTAGCAGAGTCCTCTGAAACTGCCAATATTTTCCAACCCCTCTTTAATCATCTGTATGAAAAAAAAATTAGGTGGAGTCTGTATTACAGATACACATACAGAACCAGGAAATAGAATAGTGTTAAAAATACATGCAAATATTTCAGTTTTATTCATATTGGTAGACCAAATTGATTTTTGCTCTGGAACTACAACAGTTGGGAACATTGCATAGTAGCTTACCAAGGAAATAAAATTCCTCAATTTAAAAGCATGAACAAGATTCATTTTACTTTCCTAATATTAAATATATGCTATTTCAGTTATAGCATTTAAATTGTGTTGTTACTCAAGCTAGGCCAGTGCATCACAACTCACTGGAAACTAAGAATAGTTTTGGAGACAATCTGCTCTGGAAGTTTCTTCGTTCAATGCAATGGGTACTAATAACATTATTTGCCTGCTTAAAGCCACAAAAAGTAGAGTAAACTTTCTGGTTCATCAATATTATATTTCTACTTGTTAGGATAACCAAGCCTCTCCTCTTTTATTGAAGGAATGGCCCCTTAAAAAAGAGAGCAAGAGAAAGAGAAAAAAACCCCACAGACACAGACATGTACACACTTACATGAAAATATATGCATGTCTATTCATGCACATATGCAGCAGCACACCTTTATAAGTATTTGCATCTTCATACTCAAAAATGCTGCCAGTTATTTGCTATCTGGGTGAAGATAGGAGATCTTCAGAGAAATGTGGCTGAGGTTAGAGAAAATCTGTAAAACAATGTAAATTAGTATCTGAAAATGAGTTTACATGTTCCTGGTCTGTACATGGAATTTCAAAACTTAATGAACTGTAATGGGTAAAGAATCACAGATACTATCTCTATCCTAGCATTCAGTTCTGATGTATCACTTGTTCCTTCTCTCAGCTGTTTACCTCACCACGACTTACATCCAGTTATTTGTGTATGATTTTCTCTACCTTACATATTGAGCCTCAGAAACAGAATCTCAGTGAGTTTATTTCTAGTCCTGTAAAGTTGCTTGGCCAGGTCCATGTTTATTTACGTGCAAACATGCTTGTCTTTTTCCTTTACTACTTTGGATTTTATTTACTTGTATTAAAAAGTCAATATAAATAGTGTGTAAATATTTTAAAAAAGTAAAAGAAAAAGGTAGGTTAAACAAAGTCAAAGGTAGACCAGGTGTGCAGCAGCCTGTCAGCCTCTCTTCATCCAGAATAAGTAAAAATAGAGACTTGAAAACCCTTGCAGATACTCTCTTACCATAGTATATTCTCAAATACCCTTTTCACCTATCTTGAACTCCAGAAGTAGTAGAGATGGAAAGAAAGAAGGCAAAGTTAAATGCATAGTTTCTACAACGTTTTTCTTAGACAGAAATACAAATCACAAGTATAAAAAAATGACTCCTTGCAGAAAATTCACAAAAGATAGGCAAACACTAGATTGTATCATTCAAGCTCATTTGGAATAAATAATGCCTAGAGTATGGCTGAATAAGTATATTGTTTTGTATTTTATGCATTCATAAGTTATAAAATATAGCCTGATAACTATAACTACATAGCAAAATATCAGGCAATTCTAGGAGGCAGTTTTCTGTTGCTCAAGAGCAAAATGGATTTGTACAATGTCTAAACTTGCAAATGACGAGTAAAGTAATGTTCACATCGTGTTAGAATATCTTAAAAACTGTAAGTTTTGGTGCACAAAATCCTTCTGTTAGGGGTCACACCTACCACCCTTTAATAGTACCATTCACCTTAACAAAAACATCTCTTCAATGGTGTTGCTGGCCAAGGCCATGATAATTTACTACATGCCTGAATTTCAGTTTCAGGGCACCGCTTACTTTGGTATCTGAGCAGAAGTATGACATGCAGTAATGTGCACAGATCAGTTACATGATAATTAGCTGTAAGAATTTTGGCCATTTTTGAATTTTTTATACACTATGCAGAAAGGGCAGCATTAAAACTAATAGTCTTAATTTTTTTTCTGGCAATTACATGGCTAACTGACATTTAGAAATGAGTTCTCAACAGTTTTGTTTGAGCAGACCAGAAGACCACAACATCATAAAGTGGTTAATGTAAGTGAAAGCGAGTGCTGGAATAAAGCAACAAGTGACTCACACCTTCAAAGAAAAGAAAAATCTTACTGAAGGTCAGAAAGATTTGAAACTGCCATTCTCCATAGTTTCTCATGTATTGGCTTGTGCCAAGAATAAATGTTAAAATAAAATTATCCCAAGCATAAACAAAGATTATGTAGGAGACTTCTGGTGGTAAACAAATAATAGTTCATCACCAAGCTTTCACAAGGACAAGAAGAGCAGGACTTCTTATTTCTGTTTGACTCTTCTTTCATGAATAGTTTTGCAGTTGTGAGTGCCACATTAAAATATCTGTCCAGAAAATAAAAGGGCATATTGGATATTTGCTTGAGTCACTGACATTCAGAAGATTTTTGTACCTCAGATTTCCTAATTTTATCCACATAATTCAAATGTTTTAATAATCAACAGAGAGAAAAAGGCGCATCAATGTGCCTTAACTCCCATTAACCAAAGCAAAAAGGGTAAATATGAAGGCGACAGAAACCAGAGCTTATCAACCCATTCCTCAAGTAATGATGGGATTACAGGGAAAAGGGTTTAATTTCATGAGTAGAATACTACCTTTATGTTACACTTTTGTCAAACTACTAGTACAGCATATTAATGTGGGGACACACAACGATCTTGTATATATTTCAGATTTTGATAAAATTCAAAAGTAATTCTCTTCCGACAGTGGTGCTGATGAGACTTAAACTGAGTGCAAACAATTAAAAGGTGAATAAAAATTATTGCTCTTCTCTTATAAATTAGAAAAACAGAGATTTATGGAATTGACAACACAAGAGAAATATCCCTTAGGAAATCCAGCCTGTGAGGCAGATTCAGGACAAGAGTTTTACCATGGTAAATCAAGACTCCCTAGAATAAAAATTGTTAAAGCACTATGCCACAATTAAAAAGGGAAGCAAGATTACTGGGAGACATTAATGCTTTCTGGATTTTCTGCTTTATAAAATGACACTTTGAAAGATTATTGTTTCTCAAGCTGACTGTTCCTTATAATCATTCATTTTACTGTCAAGTATAATTAAACAGAATATAGGAAATGAGATTCATAACTTCTGAATAGATATATGTAAAAATTGGTCTCTAGTTTATACACCAAATGAAAAACAGGATACAAATAGGATGTGCCCAAAACTCTGTAGAACTTTGTTTTTCTGTTTGTGATTACAACTAAGTAGTTATTAGTAAAAGGTATTTTTAAGCCTGAATTCCCGGAATAAATGCAGGGTTGGGGTACACCAGGAAGTAGTCAGCCCACAACATAAAGTGTGAAGTCAGATCAGACATTTAAAAAAAACCCTTTCTTTCTGAGAAAAAAATGCTTTGGGCAAATTAAAATCAAGTAGTTGAATGCAGTCTGTGGCAAGAACACAGCTCTTCACAAGAAGACAGCTAGGAAATGCTCTTTAGTTCCTGATAAATGTGATAAAGATTTAGTATCCTTGTTAACACTGCCTTGCATTTAATTATTTCTGAAGTGTTTATGTTATGGCAATTGCTCTCAAACACCTGGTTCATTTTTGCTATGTGTAAATACTTAGCCCACAATTTCTTAAACTTTGAATTAATTCATTTCCAAGAGAACTACTGATTCTATCCAAAGCAATTAATAGAGCAGTCTAACTTGACAGCCATTCAAATGAGCTACTAAATTAAAGGTCTTTCCCCACTGATGCCCCTGGAAGAGGCTTCTGAATTTCCTACAACACTGATTTTCCACACAACATTGGCCTCATCAAGCTGGCAAGGTTCAAGAAAAGTAGTTTGGAAGCACCAAGTTCTTAGAACACTGCCAAGCTTTAGCCATATAATTCCAGTTAAATTCAGTGATGAACTGATCAACTGTAGAAGGTCTACCGGCATTTTTATTTCACTGTTGGTTGTCCAGGCACTTATAAGAAGAAACCAACGTAATAAATACTCAGTAGCCAAGGACACTTATTTAGTAAGGCAGACATTTGAGTTTACACTATTCTTTTAATGTACAAGCCCTTGGAGCATCCATATTGATCTGACAAAAGGACAATGTTATGGAAAGAGTATGTCCCAGGATGGCAAGATGAGAAAATACATCCATAAATTACTTAAATCATCTAATTTAAGCTGTTTTCATCAGAACCACAGAATTAAAACACTTTGATTCTCACACACCTTGCATTTCATCCAATTTAAGTTCTCTTTTAAATCAAGCATTCTCATACACACTTCACAGTTCCATGTATACTCATTCTTCATTGTATAAATATAGTACTTAGAGATTCAAATCAGTAAAGAAAATAAGATGCAATTAAATAAAACTGGAAAAATATTTTTCATGTACCACAAAATCCAGAGATTATAATAAGAATCTTGGAAGGTTTTGTTATTTTAGAGTAAATACGTGCTCATAGTAAATGAAAATAATTTTGTGGGTTAGTATTCTCCACGTACCTTCTACACTTTGAGTTTCTCTCTTACTCACGCTGAGATTGAGTTAGGCATTCCACTGTGTCATTCAGGTAAACAAGTTTCATGACCTAAAGTTTCATGTCTGTTCTTATACATCTTCCACCTCGGTGTTAATATGCTTTTAATATGTTTTTTCCCTTGGTGCTAGGTCTTTCAAAAATCCTACTTTGACATTTAGAAAACAGTGTTGCCTATAAAATGTAGTAACATCTAAAGAGGTTAGATAAAAATTTATTTAGAAATTACACTTTTCCCAAACACTGTAAATATGTTTCTCTAGGTTTGTTTTGTTGGTTGGTTTATGGGATTTTTTTGTCATCTTTCTTTTTTCTTTTTTTCCCTTTAAAATTGCCACTGCCAGACTGTGTGCTTGGATGTGTCTGTAAGTTGTTCTGTGTCTAAACTGTCTAGACCATTGTCCTAAATGCCAAATGCAGAAAACTTTCGACAAAGCTGACTATATTACAAATAATTACTACATTTATATTTCCTATTTTTCTCCACTTCATTCTCTATAATATTTTTAATCTAAAAGTCCTGGTTTGCATTCATTATGCCTTTTCTCTTCCTCAAGCACTCCTGATGTTTCTTTCCTCTTTACAGGTTAAGTCTGTTTATGACTCTAAGACCTTAACACTGGCACTGGTTGTGTCAAATCTCCTTATTTCAAAATTAAAACTACAACAATGACTGAAAATCGTTTATGCAAAGCAAAAAAAATTCACAGCTGCTAACAAAATTAGCGTGTTCAAGGAGAAAACATTATAACTCCTTGTTAGAAATAAAAGAAAGGAGCAGGAGCAAAAGAAGACTCCATGGTCCAACACTAAAATATCTCCTAAGCTCATAAATTTCTTCCACATCAAAAATTTCAGGAAAAAGAATAATGTCACAAAAAAAATGTGTTTTTTCACCTGGAGATGGGGGCAATACAAGAGATAGGCAGACAGAGAAAGTACACATTTTTTATCCAACTCTTTCCTCTGATGGCTCCAGTTTATACCTGCCTCTTTACTTCATTTATAATCCAAGCCCTGTGCTGGTGAGATAACTTAAAAAGGCAGACAGTAGGGGTCAAAACTAGTGAATATTGCATACTTTCATGGCAACAACATTATTGTGGAGTGATGGGATTGTTCTTCAAAGTTTCAAGACTTCCATTAAAAGATTAGAACTAAGAACAGGTTTTTTTAATGTTTTCAGTTTTGAAAAAATGCTCTATATAGGTTACTTGAAATGAAAATGACTGTAGATGAAATGAAGCGGTTCTCATATATCTTTCCACAGTGAAGTCCTGGTCAGTAACAGGCAGGAACATGACCTTTTCATGACTAATTCTGTTATGTAAGTGGATTACAGTTTCATAAATTGCCCATCCTGGTCTTCAAAAAGCCCAGAAGGGGAACCCAGGGAACTACCAGCCAGGCAGCCTCACCTCAATCCCTAGATTGGAGTATGGAGAAGAAGGTGACCAGGAGTAGTCAACATGCATTCACCAAAGGTAAATCATGCTTGACCAACACTGTTGTCTTCTATGATGACGCAACTACCTGGATAGATGAGGTGAAAGTGGATATTTTCTACCTGAACACCAGTATAGGAGCAATGAAGTTCAAGAGAAATAGCACCTCTAATCAGTTTTTGTGCCTGGCAATAGAATATCCAAGAGCAGTAACCGCAGTGAAAAATCACATTGAGTCTTCAGGCCCCACACACTGGTACATGCACCACCAGACACCATGAAAGAGCTCTGAGGAGGAAGAGCAGACTCATAATGTAGCCAGAGTCTCTGGAGAATTTAGCTGACAAATTTTAATATAACTCCATTAAGCACGTGAAAACTACAATGTATCTTTTATCTCCATAACAGCAGCAAAAGGACATACCTCCACAAAACACTTCCACAAAAATTCATGAGCTACATGTGCAGAATACCACAAATGCAGACAGTGTGTTCCCACCAAAGTGGCTGCAAAAAATATCGGAATGTGATACATGGTAATTTAACTTCATTTGACTCTGAGAATGTTTTAGCTGAAAGTGTCTCAAAAATATAATTTT
>NW_008684627.1:11790-16850 GCF_000695815.1 Acanthisitta chloris | reverse complement strand
TCCACCGAGGGAAGGGTCGCGGCGCCTGGTCCCGGGCTGCGGGGAACGCTCGCGTTGCGGGTCGGGCTGCTGCCCAGCGCGTTGGGTGGTGGATGAGTTCCTGGCCATGGGGTTTTGGCGTTCCTGGCCATTAAGCACTTTGGCTGTATCTGGTGGCTCTCCTGTGTCACCTGTTCTGTTAAACGGAGTTGTTCCCGTTTGCAGAAAGCTGGAGCAAAGCGGATAAGTGTGTACTGGGCTTGAGGCTTTGTAATTGTATGAAGGACTTGTAGCCACCTCTTTTCTATCAGCTGTTTCCCTTAAAAGGTCTCAAAACAAGCCTTTTTTGCTTCGTCAAAGTTTGATTAACTTAGTTATTTAGAGGAGATGCTGTTTGGAGAAAAAGGCATTCAATAGCATCTTCTAAACTGTAAGATGATTAAGAAAGCAAGCCAAGTTTGCTTTCTGTCTTTTAACTCTTTAGACTGACTTTTTCACCCGTTAGCATTAAGATCCCCTAACCCTTTGGTGTTTTTCTGTATGGAAGTTAATGCCTTGCTGTGACTAATAAGATGCCTTACAATGCTGTGGATGTAAACCAGTTTGTAATCTTGTTAGCAGTGTGATGAAGAGACCTTTTCCGCCTCGTGTGACTTAGGCTTTACATTGTGTTTATGGGGAGGATGAGAACTGAGGCTCCAGTTCTTTGGTTTGGGATGTTTTTAAGTGCATTTAACTCCAATGTATTACCAACCTCAACTCACTGAAGCTGTAAACCTGTCACTTCCTTTCATGGTTCTCTGCTATTCTGCACATCTCGTTTCTAGCACTTGCCCCACTGAGAGATTCCTGTGAGGTGAAGTCGTCAGAGGGGGTGAAAACTTTGCTGTCCTCTGGAGCCAGCCAAGGGGTTAGGAGACAGAGGAGTAAGTTGCTTTAAGATTTGCACGTACTGGTATGAGGTGTTTGAATGGTACAGCTGTCAGTGCTGATGTGCTCACTGATGTGCTCAGCTCTCAGGGGCTCACTGCCTGCGCTCCAGCCCAAGGGAACAGCAGCTGTAACAGCCTAACTGCATCTTCCAAAAATAGCTGTATATGTGACTTATGCCAATCAGGGGAACCGCTGGGTGTGAAATAAATGATTTAACTGCTTTGTTAGCTGTGGGTTTAGTGATATTTTCATGGGCTTTTTGAATCTAAAGCATCCCCTGGGTGAAAACTGATATGGATCTGGATGGTGGAGGGGAAGCTCTGCAGAATCTGGACTCTTACAGCTGGCTGTCATCTGGTAGTGTCTCTCTAAACTTTCAGGTGCCTAGATGATTAATATTGCACTGCCTGACTGCAGTAAGGAAGCAGCTGGAGTAGGTTGTGAATAGTTAATAACCAGGTGGCATTGCTGTCTCTTGTATAACAAGTCAGATAACCTTGCCTGGCTGGGTTAAATTTCCCTCCCTGTGTGCACATACACCCTCTGCCTCTAACAGTCTTTTCTCCATCCTTCTGCAGGTGAGGCAAGTCAGAGCATTGAGATGAGTGCACCCACCCCTGTAACTGGAAGGAGATTTGCATCCCTCGGATCAACAGTAAGTCTCTTGTGTGGTGTCTGTAGCACTGTTAATTCCCAGCTAAGCCTCTGACTGATTAAACCATGTAGGCTCTTCATACAATTACTGTTGGCTCATCTGAGTGAACCATGGAACACACTGTTGTGCTTCTGTTCCTTAGCATCTAAGCGGCGAAAATGAAATTGCATCATCTTTAGGAATCATGTGATGATTGCTTGGGACTACAGAGTGGCTTGTCATCTTTGGTGTTCCAGTGTTGGGGTCTCTTTTGCTCTTGCTCAGCATGTAATTATGGTGTGGCTGCTTCTTTTTAAGGAGATTGTGTTTCTGTTCCTGCTTTTGTGGGCTGCACAGGGCAGAGTAGAAACCTGGCAGTGAAAGAAATAAGAAGTGGGTGTACTGCATGCACAGGTTCTCAGTGCCGTGTGCAAGGACGTGGATTTGGGGATGCATAGCTTAACAAGTTGAGAAATTACAACCTTGACCTGCTAATTCAGTTTACTAATATTGATGATGTAGGATGAGCTTCTGCAAACCTGTGGTTAAGAGCTTTACTAATATTGATGATGTAGGATGAGATTCTGCAAACCCTGTGGTTAAGAGGTTAGAATTGTTTTTATTAAGTTCAGGGAGTGGTAATGTCTCCAGCTTTCTTCATCTCCTCCTGTCACAGTGGTTATGAGCTGTCCCTGCAGAGTAATGCTGATGAGAAAGTACAGTGGTAAACCTCATCCTAACCTGATACTTGTGTGCCCTGTGTGTGAGAGAGAGAGAGCAAGGTTTGCTTTTCATGTGTATTGTCTGTGTGAAGGGACCCACTCTCATGCTTACCTGTGCTGTTCAACTAGCGTGCAGCTAGAGATTGCATTAACTGTCTCTAACACACCTGTTCTCCAAAGCCAGGTAATGGGGCTGTGAAGACTAAAAAAGATCTTATGCTTATGAAGGAAAAGAAGAAACAGAAGGCACTGGAGAAGGAGGTATGAATACAGTACCTGAGTGCATTCCTGTCAAGTTTCCCACTTACCACCATGCAAAATACAAGCTGGTAGAATTGGCCTTTTGCATAACACAGCTTACAAGTAGTTTGCAAACAGCTCTGTGAGGAGCAGAGCTGATCCAGATGTTGAGAGATTTACAAAGTGATGGGTTTGCTGATGGAAAGGCATTAATTGTTGCTGATTTGGAACAGCTATGCTGTCTGTCTTGTTGAAAGGAGGACTAAGTCCACTACCTGTCATGGTTTAACCCCAGCCAGCAGCCAAGCCCCACGCAGCTGCTCACACACTCCCCTACCAACGGGATGGGGGAGAGAGAAGGGTAAAAGCTAGAAAAACTCATCTGTTGAGATAGACAGTTCAATAGGGCAGGCAAAAGCTGCACACACAAACAAAGCAGAACAAGGAATTAATTCACTACTTCCCACAGACAGGAGGTGTTCAGCATCTCCAGAAGAGCAGGGCCCATCACACGTAACGGGTCCTTGGGAAGACAAACACATCACTCCAAACATCCCCCCTTCCTCCTTCTTCCTTCCATCTTATATGCTGACATGATATCATATGGTATGGAATATCCCTTTGGTCATTTTGGGTCACCTGTCCCAGCTGTGTCTCCTCCCAAGCTCCCATGCACCCCCCAAATTCCTTTGCCAGTGTGGCAGTACAGAAAGCAGTAAAGGCCTTGTCTCTGTGTGAGTTCTGCTCAGCAACAACAAAAACATCTCTGCATTATCAACCTCATGCTCTGCACAAACCCTAAACATAGCCCCACACTGGCCACTGTGAAGAAAGTTAACTCCACTTCAGCCCAAACCAGCACACTACCCCAAAAGGTTTTGTTTTATTTAAGAACTGTTTGCTGAGATGTTTTCTTACTAATTGCCATCATTTTTTAGTTTGAGGCAGCTTAAACTGTATCAATACACTTCTGTGTGCTAAGTGATGCCTTGTGTCTCAAATGTCACATTGTGTCTTGTTGTCTGTCACAGCCAAAGAGGAGAGTTGGCTTCTGTTGCAAGTCAAAGCTAAGACTGCTGTAACTTTGACATGTTGTACTGGCTCAGCAACACAGAATAAGTCAGATGAAATGCTGGGACTGCAAATGTGTGGTGTGTGATTGTTACAGTTGTGGTGATTGTTACTTCCTTTCCCATCAATGACAGAGTTAAAGATTCATATTCTGAATGAAAGTCAATACAGTTTGAATACTTTTGCTTCTGGTTTTCTTGGAGAGGCGAAGCTAATGACATTATTTAAGAGGAATAATGATAGGAAATAAAGAAAATGCCTCTCTTGTTTTAGATTCGGGCGTTAGTGAGGGAGCGCGGAGAGCAGGATAAAAAACTGCAGGCTCTGGAAGAGGATCTGGCTAAGGTTGAAGCCAAGCTGAGTGCTGCAGTGCAGGAGAAAACATCTCTTTCAGCAAATATGGCATGCCTGAAAAAACAGCTTCTGGAAGTAACAAGAACCAGTGAACTACTCAAGTCAAAGGTATTCAGACCAATCAGTGCGTACTTGCTTTGCCTTTGCTGTTGCTGAGCTTCCTGTGCAAGAGGATTAGATGTTCCCTGTGCCCCTTCACTGGCACAGGGATAGAGCATGTCTGGTTTGGGATCGTGTGCACTGCTGTCTAAAGACAGGGCAGGAGGGAACACTTGGAAAGGATTGTGTGAAGAGCAATTCATACCAAGTTTTGCTTAGTGCTTTTATCTTCTCTTACAAGCTGTCTGAAGATGGTGTGCAGAAGAAGATGAGCAGCCTGTGCATGGAGTTAATGAAGCTCAGAAGCAAGAGAGATGCTAAGGAAAAGGTATGACTGTTGGCACTGCACAGGACAGTAATTCTGAACTGTTCAGGAGCAAACAGTGAACTGCAGATCACATTGTTTCTGTCCTCAATTTGGTAGTTTACTTTCTGTAGAGTGAAAATGGGGAAAGAAAGATCAGCCAAAAGTTGAACTTGATGATCTTGGAGGTGTTTTCCAAGCTAAATGATTCTATGATCAGTCAATGAATATTCTTGATTCCGGTGACCTGCAGAGCAAATCTGAGTTCAAGTAAGGAAGCACAGAAACACCTCTGTAATACCAGTCTGTTGATCACACTGAATCTCTTAGAAAATCAGTGATCCTAAGTATAATTTGAAGCTCTTACACATGTTGTGTTTTTCTGGTGGTGGCTGTTCTAACAGATGGCTGATATCTTTGCAGAGGGACACTTTGAATCACATTTAGCACAGCAGCAAGAGCAAGCACTGTCATTAAACTGTAATGACTAATTGATTTCAGTTTAACAATGGATTTAGTTTTTTTTATGAAATCTCATTTTAATGTTAATATGTCTTTTTTATTTTTTGGAAGACTGCACTTGCAAAGCAGGAAAACATGGAAATGAAGCTTCAGGAAGCACAAAGGAATCTAGAGCACTCAAAAGGAAAAATAACACAGTTACAAGAAAAACTGTAAGTAGAAGGAAGGGAATTGACTTAGGTGACATGTTATCTAGCTGTGC
>NW_008684627.1:10209-11767 GCF_000695815.1 Acanthisitta chloris | reverse complement strand
TGAGAAGGAACAGACATTGAGTGTTTGTAACCTGGAATACATGTGATGGAATGAAGTTCTGGGAACTCCTGTGTTCATACAGAATGGCCATACAAAACACTGTTCCCCTGAGGTATCTCACCTCTTTCCAACAGACAGGCTGTAACATCTCATCCCTTTATCTTCCACTGTGGTGTGGGTAGGGGGTTCTTGGGTATGGGCTGGGGAGGGAAGACACATGTCTTGAGAAAAGAGTTGTTCATCCTAAATCCGTCATACAAATTTTCTGGTTTTAGGTCTGCTACTGAGAGACAGAAAGTTGAAGACAGGTTTGACATAGAAAACCTCCTGGAATACGTCACAGAGCTCAGGTAACCACAAATTGTTGTCAAGTTGGCTGGAATAAGTTGAAAGATGTTAAAATTAAGCCTTATTTATGACTGGTGAAGTAGAACCTTGGCAACAATTATAGATGTGGGGGAAAAAAATCATGCACTTTTCCACACAACAGAAAGGAGTTGTAAGACATTATGTGAATTATCTTTCTAAGTGTCTCTGCTTTTCTGGGCTAAGCAATACTGTGGAAGAGCTTTCTATCAGTGTGGTATCCCACCCTTAAGGGGAAGGGAGCACCCAAGATTTGTAGATGCTTGTGGTTTTATTTTAAATAATTAGTGTTGAAATAAATTGCTTTTAATTTTAATTGACCTGTCCTAGAGTGCAAAAACTTGTGTCTGGAGAAGTAGGCAAAGGCAGTTTTCCTGTTGGAAACCAACAGTCTTAAGCATTTTAACTTTGTGCTGAAGTTTAAGATTACAAACAACTTGGTGGTAACAAGTTCCTAAATTTTCTCCTACAGCAGTGTTGCAGAAACAGTTGAGAAATACAAACTAGATGTAGCCCAGATGAAGGAGATGCTGATAAAGAAAGACCATGATATTGAGATCCTGAGGAGTACCATGAACACAAAAGAGGAAGAATCGTGTAAACTGATGAGAGAACTTAATGAAAGGTGTGCAGTGCTTCAACAAGAAAAAGGTAATCGATAGTCTTTGTATGCTCTTCCATCTGTGAGATCACTGACATGTCTTAAAGCATCTCAAATAGGTTTGTTCTAAAATGTCAGTTTAGACTGGTTTGGTCAAAGTTAGAAGTTGAGCCTTTGAGTTCCAGCTGAAAACAGTTGGACAGGCTTTTAACAGCAGGGAAACTACCTCACATCTGACATCTGTTAAGTCTGAATTTGTGTTTCTGTGGAGGGTTACTTGGGGACATAGTACAAAGTGCAAATATTTTGCATAGTGGGAATGGCTTTAATCTGAAAGATGAGCACTTACTCTTCGCTGAGAAGTAGTGTGCTGTTGTCTGAGTTCACTGTTAGCAGCTTGTGCACAGGTTCATTGAGGCATTGGCAATGTGTCTGAGATCCTCCTTCATTCCTGAAACCAGCAGCTCTGATACCTGAGACAAGTACTCAGCTCCCTGTGTACCAGTTGGCTTCGATGTGCTAGTATTATATGGAAGCATCTTTGGACAACTCCTGTAGTTGTTTTCCCCAGCTATACTGCTGTTCTGACAG
>NW_008684627.1:0-10196 GCF_000695815.1 Acanthisitta chloris | reverse complement strand
TCCTGCTGTTATAATTGTTTTGAAGTGGTGTAATTTAAGCCAATTTTGAGGAGTTTCCATATGAGTTAAAGATGTGGATTTGTGTAGTGTGGTCTTTTGTATGTTGTTTGTTTGTTTGTCCCTTGCCCTAACTAACTTTAAAGCTGGAAAGGAAGTTCTGTAAAGAATAGATATTGTAGTTCTGGAAGATGGAGGAGGGAATTTGTGTAATACTGACATCTCTCTATGCAGAGAGACAGTTGTCTGAGATCAGAGGAAAACTCCTGAGTGTGAATGCTGAAATAGAAGACCTGAAATATCAAATTGTTTTGGAGGAACAAGAACACCAAAAACTGCTTCAGAAACATGAAGAGGTTGTCTCTCAGCTGCAGCAAGAGAAGGTAAACACGGACTACAAATTGGTCTGAAAACAGACTCTAATCCCAAGGACTAGCACTAATGGTTCTGGGTTTGGTTATGCATGAGGTAGCCCTGCCAATAATGCTCTAATCTGAGCAATGTGCAAGTGGGTTTTGGTCAGCAGAAACTGTGGTACAGGAGCTCTAACAATCATGGTACAATGGGTGTACTGGTTCTGCTTGTAAATTTGACCTTGTTTTAGTGCTGTAAAGGATGAACACTGCAAATTAGCCTGTAATACGTAGAAAACTACTGGTGGTTTTAAAAGCTGTGATACTCTGGCATGCAGGAGTCATCTGCATCAATGCACCAGAAGTTACTGGAGTTTCAAGAGGAGGTAACAAATGAGAGACGACTTCTTGAGGAAGAGCTGAATGCTACCATGAATGAACTGACTATGTTACACACCAAGGAGAAGAAAGCTGAGAAGTTGGTGAAGCGATTGGAAGAAGAAATCAAATCTCAAGGTCTTCAACTTGCACAGATGGAAGAGAAGCTGAAAGGGTTTGTGAAATAAACTTTGTCGTTCTAAAATTTTGAAAGGAAAAATGTTAAATCAGTAGTACAAACAAAGCTTCTGAGCCTAGTTCAGGTTTAAGAGACCTGAGCAGATCTAAAGTTATTTCTTGCTGGTTATTGATTATTGATAGTGATTAGATCTAATCAATAGCAGTAATAGTAACTTGAATCAGTTTTACATTGCCTTAATTATAAACGACTTAGTTAGCTTGTTGGGATTTGCTTGAAATGCCTTGGGTGTGTTGTGGTGCTGTGACCTTGCTGTGCAGGGTAAGCCACGTGCATTGGTATGTAGGATGTTTCTGCCCTGAAGAGGGCAGTGACTAGAAAAGGTTTTCAAGCCAGTTTTTTCTTCCTTTCAAGTATTTGAACATATAATAGCAAACTTCTGTCTATTCTGTAGCTGCCTTGGAAAATAAGGTGATGGGGAAATGCTTAGTTACATGTGCTGTGAAGATTGGGCTTTAGTACATGAGCAGTGACTGGTTTGTCACAACTAATTTACTGCTGCCACTGCAGCCTCCTATAACTGGTAGCAGCACTTGGTAATGTGCTCAGACACTTCTCTTCAGTGTGAATGCTGAATTTTTATTTCAGGAAGAATGCTGAGTTGAAGCAAATCAATGAAGTGCATAGCAGTGCTGTTCTGCAAATCCAAGAAGAGCTTAGCAATACATTGCAGAAACTTGGACAGACTGTTGCTGCATTTGAAAGGTATTTAAGTTTCATTAAGACATAGGTCAGGTATTATCTCTAAGACTGCAATAAAACATACTGTTCATTCGTGTGCCTTGGTACTTCACACTGCATGTGAGTGTTGGTAGGCACTGGAGCAGAGGATTTTGTGATGGAGTATTTAATGGCATGAAGAATTTATTCCCCGAGTACTAGGCAAGTGTAACAACATACTCAGTGTCTAGCTCAGGAAACTGGATGTTCTTCCAAAATGTAACCAGTTAGAGTAGTTAAGTGCTCTGGAATCACAAGGTTGTGACTAGTGATGGTGTTCTCTTTGCACTAAGATCTCTTGCAAAAAGACTTCCTGTTTAGGCTTGAAACTTGCCCTGAGCTGAGATTTAGCTTCCTACAGTTCTTGCAAATCTTTTGTCTCAAAATATTCAGGTTGTGGAAGTATGTAGAAAGTGATACTGCTGTTGCTAGGTATGCATGGCACCCATGCAGGATCCAGTGGAATATTTGCCCATGCAAACTGCAGACAGGAGGTCTTTTGGTGTAAGCCTCAGGTATAATAGGTCTTGTGTGTTTTTAAAATGCCTACAAAAACCATGAAAATATCTGTATGACAGAATTAGTTGTAGTGTTAGTGCTTGTGGCATTATGGAACTGTGCTTTGGTGCCAGAACATTGCCATATCTTCAGATTATAAAATCTTCAGTACTTGTTAGTGTGAACTTGTATTGCTCTTGTAAGGCCTGAACAAATCAGTCTGTGTTTTGCCTGAAGTAACAAGATTTTTTCTTACTTGCACTGTAATACCAGCTACAAGAAGACAACAGGTGAGGAAATAGGCAGTCTGAAACTGGAGAACTCCTCTCTGCAAGAAGAAATTGCCAACCTAAAAAAAGTAGGCCAAGAGAATCTACAGCTGCTTCAGGAAGCAGAATACACTAAAAACAAAGCAAAAGAAGAATGTGCAAGGTACTATACATACAAAGTCTTGCTTAAGCTTAAGAAGGCTAAGGCTTGTCTTTCCAGCTAGATTTTAATGTGATTACTCTACCAGATACCATCAGCATTTGGTGTAAGCTGGAGTTTCTTCCTTTTCCCAGTGCGGAGAGTTGAAAATACTGGCAGAATTTATTACACTTACATGCTTTAGGAAACTGGTCTGTTCAATCAGTAGTTTAGACTCTTGCTTATATGTGGAACATAGAGGAAAAGGAAAATACTTGAACGAAATATTTTGGAATATTGTCTTTCTCAGAAATACTAGTTACAGTGACTAAGACCCACAGGGGAGACGAACAAATACTTAATGCAGAGCTCACTCTTTGCTGCTCTGCTCTGTCAACTCAAATTCTGCTCATAAGCAGGTGCCAATTAAATGTCCATGAATTGCCACACTGTGGTGATGTAACCCAAGGTCTTCTCTCTGCCTGATATGAGGCATCACAGTGCAGCTGATGAGAAATAACACCCAAGAGCTTGTGTCAGGCCAGTAGCTGAGGATATGCTTCTCTGAGTGTCTAACAGCAGTTTAGTGCTTGATGTTCTCTATGTCTTAAAACACCTGTGCTGGTTAAGATTTTTTTTTTCCCTTTTTTTCCTCCCTTGCTTCTCTGAGTGTCTAACAGCAGTTTAGTGCTTGATGTTCTCTGTCTTAAAACACCTGTGCTGGTTAAGATTTTTTTTTTCCATTTTTTCCCTCCCCGCCTGCTGCTTATTGCCTCCAGTTTCCATTAGAGCTAGTAAAATAAAAACTGCAGTTATTTCCTGGTTTGATTTTCTGCTTGAGTGTGGTAAGGGCTTCTTAGCCTCCTCCTAGTTGATGGAACAAACAACTGATGTTGAAGAGGAGAGGCAATGCTTTTGGATGCAGGGGTTTTGAAATCTAGAGTACATCCACACTGAACAGTCTTGAGCTTCTGTTTAGACAAATCTCTGCATGTACAGTCTAACCACTAAGCTATCTCTGCTAAAAGCTGCTGGCATTTGAACAGCCATGAATGAGAAGCATGGTCTTTCCTTGTTTCTAAAGCTCTGCTTGCTTTCTCATAGGACAAGTTAAAAAGCATGGTACTCCTTAACCTTGATTGCTTTCTTGTAGCATTGTTCTCTCTCTGGTACTATTTGTGCAAACTTTTATTTCAGTTCATCTACTAACAGCTTTCCAGTCATGGTTACTTATGTTTTCAGATTAAGAGTAGTGTAAAAGAATAGATTTAAGGGTTCATTAAGGATGTATGATATTTTCCTCAGGATGATTTTAGAAGTCCAGACCAAGCTTGCACTAAAAGAAGCAGAAACTGAGAGAACAAGAGAGTCTTGTCTTGCACAAGTGACTAAACTTCAGGAAGACCTGGAAGAGAAAACTGAAGATCTGAGAAGACAACTTGAGGCAGAAAGATCAAGGTGACTTTCTCAAACTAAACCTGCACATCCATGTTTTAGTGGGAAGAAATGCTGACCTAATCACGAACATAATGAAACTCCACTTCTTGCTTTTTAGGAAAACCATGGATGAAGACATGACCTGTAGTTTAAAAGAAGAGATAAAGACCTGGCGCAATCGATATGAAGAGTTACACAACAAAACTAAGCCTTTTCAGGTGTGGTATGGAGTGGCTGTTTGTTAGTATCTGTTGACTTAAGACTTGTGCAGTTGACTGGAGTTCTCCTGAGAAGTAAACATGTTTCCCCTTCCAAGGCATTTATCCTGCAGTGGTTTCCTAAGTTACTTTCCACTGAGCCAGCTATTCCCCTTCCCAACCCAATCTTCCTGGGTAGAGTTCAGTTCAGGAAGAAGCTATGTTTAGTTTAAAGATGTCTTAAGAGATTCAATATGTATTTCAGCAACAACTAGATGCATTTGAAGCAGAGAAGAATGCACTCCTGAATGAGCATAGTGCAGCCCAGGAGGAACTGACTAAACTAAGCAATGCATATGCGAAGCTACTTGGCCACCAGAACCAGAAGCAAAAAATCAAACATGTTATGAAGCTGAAGGAAGAGAATACCCAACTGAAGCAGGTTTGTGATATGAAAAAGCTAGAAATCTGCAATTTATAAATGTGCTTGGTTGTTTTGTTTGTTGCTCTAAATATTTACAGACTAATCCTGCAAGCTACTTAATTTCTATGGTTCTTAAATTTCCTGCATGAGCCAGATTAGAGCAAACCCTCAGCCAGAGGGTTCACTCCAGAAAGAGTGAACCTGTTTTAGTTTTGACTGAATGTATAACATACAGTGCAAACAACTACTTCTACCCTTAGCTTGATTGACTTTTCTCACCTCTTTTGGAGGTTTCAGACTTAGTAAATGATGTGCTGAAAGCAGCACCTGGAAGATTCAGGCTACAGTACAGCTTAGTGATGTTGTACAGCAACTGCACAGTGCTGCTTGTTTCTCTGCATCTCTGTGCTTGGGTTGGGTTTTTAATGCCACCAATAACTTGGTATGTATGCTTAGCACTAGGCAACGTGGCTCCTTCAGCAAATGATGGTGGCTCTTCTCCCGTTGTTTATCTAACCTCCAAGTATTATGTTTTCTCTAGGATGTGTCCAAGCTGCGTGGATTGCTAGTAAAGGAAAAGGAAACCAAGAGACACCTTGAGAAGCAACTGTGTGCAATACAGGGCATTAAGCATTTTGATCCTTCCAAAGCTTTCCAGCATGGTAGCAAGGAAAACATTCCTCCAAAAACCCCTCTGAAAGAAGGCAAGTTTAGATATCAGTGTAGCCTTGTGTTTGTACCTCTGAACTCCAAAGAAGGTATGATAGTCATGCATAGTCTGTATTTGGGGGGAAGAAAGGAGCATGGCACCCCTTGTGTTTCACAGCAGACATTGGAGGCTGCATCAATGGGGCTCTCCCAGTGTGGTTTGCTATTGTCCTTTCCAGCCCAGGTCCTTACAGCCTGACCTGAGCTGGTGGTGTACCAGGTCAGACATCAGAGCCATTGTCTCTCTGTCACCCAGCTCACAGAGTGCAGCTGATGAGGTGACAGGCAGGGGTGGGGGGTACAAGTGGCTCAGCTAGAGTATTGTCCTTTGGTTCTTTAGCTGCTACCTGGCAGGACCTTATCCCACTGCAAAAGGCCTGCAGATAGATGTGGAGAGCAAGATGGAGAGAGCATAGGAGTGCCCTAAGGGAAGCAGTGTGGGAACCAGACCTTCACTTGAGGGTCTGAAATCCCAGCTTGCCTGTCAGTGTCTTCTACCCTGCAGCAGACAAGTAATTACTCAATGTGGTGGGAGCAGTAGTGAAAAACACTAATTTAGTAACACTCTTCTATTGCAGGTAATAAAACCAGAATGTAATCTCTGCATGAAGAGAAAAATACATCACCAATAAATTTGTGTGCTACAGAAGACTTCAACAGACTGCTGCTTCAGGGTGAACTTGGATGCTGTGTATAATATAAGCACTGCAGAAATGCTCTAAAATTATATATTTTTAGAAACACTATGCTTGGTTATACTTCTGCTGAGAAGCCAAAGGTGACTGTATGTTTCTGACTCCTGGTACTGCACTCAAACTCTGAAAGGTGTTCACTGTTCTCATTTTTTGGTGTGCTGAAGCTGCTCAGTTTGTTTTGGACAGAGGAGCTTAGGTTTGGAAAAGATGAATAAGCACTAGAGAATAAGATTGCAAATTAAATCCGATTTCAAGAGTTTGGGGTGGGGTTTTTTTGCATCTCTCTCGTGTATACAGTTTTATGTTAAATTAATTGTGCTGTTTGTGTTTGCTTCAATGCCAATGGCAGCAATACTGCCAAGAGACCCTTTTCCCTCTGTAGCCTACATAGTCTAGAACTCATGTAGAAAATGGGGCTGTACGTTTCCTTTTGATATTCTCAATGGGATCTATATTCAGGTCATGCTAATTGATATCCTGGGGTTGGGTATTGCACTTGTTTGTGTTCAGAAGATTTTCAGGTCAAAGTCAAATGGACTGCATTTACCTAAATGTTTGCATGCTGTGGTTCAGTTTCTTAAGAGAGCAGTGTCTGTTAGGAATGCTGTGCTCACTGCTCTATTGAACTGCCATAAAATCTTTGTAGCCAGCTGTTGTAATTGATCAGTGCTACAGTGATGAGGAATAACAACAGAACTTGTTTCAGCTGGGTGGACAATACCCACTGTACCACATGTGCCTTCTACAGACTTGAATTGTGGCAAGGGGCAAACAATCTGTTTAACTGCATCTAAGATTAAGAACATTTTAGCACAATAAAAATTTTAGATAAAAGAATTTGTCTGTTTTCTTTGCAAACCAGGGACAAAAGCCCAAACTAAATTGCAATGTGACTGACCTAATGCTCTTTGTTCTAGTCTTGTCTTTGTAACAAAGCCCAATGTCAGTTTTGCCTCCAAAACTACATATTCTCTAGTCTTAGGGAAATTATTTAGCTGAACTCTATCACACCTGTAACCTGCAATTCTTTTCTCCTCTCATTTCCTGTGAGTTTCTTTTAATAGAGAAGTAAATACTGAAGTGCAGTGACAGGTAGTGATTCCTGCACACAGGTGCTGCAGAGAGGCAGGACCCAAGGCTTGGTATGTGCAATGTATTGCCCTTTGTGCTGACACTGTGAGCTAACAGACTTGGTCACTCCTAGGAAAAGATATACCAAATAGATATAGTAAGTCCAAGGAAAGCAACTGTTAGATGTTGTCTGCTAATGTTATCTTTGCCTATTTGCTGCATTACTGGAACTTCAGAGGATGAGGGTTAGCTCCAGGTGTTAGCATTAAGAGAATCCTTGGTACTCAATAGAGCAGTTCACCTGAAGTGTTGACATTGTAATATGGAAGTTGCTGCAAGTATTTAATACTGGAGTTCTCTCCTTGTGGAGAAAAAGCTGATAGTTTTCTTGTCTGAAAGATGTAAATGAGGTAAAACAAATGGTAGAGGAAACTTGCATTAGTCTGACTCATTTGATGAAACACAATCTTACCAGAAATCCTGATGTTCCACAGCCTCTGTGTATATCCACTGGTCAGGGGATGTGGAAATCTGTGAAGCACTGGAAGGAGTAACACTCTGTAGCTGTTACATGAGTTTTTCTCACCAGGTCACGTGAGTGCGTGACATATGGCTGTGATAGTAGCACACCTTCTGTGCTGTTCCATGCCTGTGGGGACTGTTCAGGTAAAATCACTGTTGACAAACCAGAATGTCAGTCTGAAAAGCCTTTGTGCCAAAAATGAAAAACATCCTTAGTTTAATATGTTTTTAAAACATGTCTGAGCCTTTTATTTCAGGAGAGATTAGGGCAAGTGAATGTTAATAGAGGATTCCACACAACTCAGAACATGGAAATGGAGACACTGAGTTAAGATACTTTTTTTTTTTTTTAACAGAACCTCTATTTTTTTTGTGTTTGACATGTCCTGCATCAGGACAGGTTTCAAGTGTGCCAGGTAAAGCAGAATAGGGCAGGTGTCACAGGGTGGTGATTTTATGGTTCCTTTGTACTTGTTTGCTAACAGCTATCATGAGTGTGCTGATATTGACAAGAATAAGGAAACTGCAGCCAATAATTATGCTGACCTTACAGCAGTGGTGATCTTTGAGCTCTAAAATATAGGCAAATCATGAGGAACAGATGGAGAGAGAAGTAAAAGATGGAAATAGAGGAGAAATGGAGTGCTCTGTGTCAATTTCAATGAAAGTCTGGCCAGTTTCATGCATGTATGAAATAACATTAAAAACTGAAACCTTGACACTGATAGCTCAACTGATTCAGGTATTCACTGCAGGAAACCATTACTGTCAGGTGGAACAGATATTTTTAATTGAAACCCACAAAATTTAACAATAAATAATTTCTCTGCTCCTTCCTCTTGCTGTCTTGTAGCAAGATCTGGGCTGTGCTTGGTTGAAATGTAAAATGAAGAGCTGTTAGAATCCTCAACCTGCATGACCTAATTAGAGCCCTCCTCCTGTTCCCTATAAAAGGGAAGCTGTGTAAGACTCAGTGCCAGTGCTTTGAATAAATTTTATACACACAATGGCTGTGCTGGCTCATGCTGGCTGTTATGAAGTAAAATTTAAGCTCATACTGAGCTGCTTAAATAGTACCACTGGGACCAGACCAAAAGCTTAACAGGATTCAGAGCCGCACGTGATGTAGGGCTTGGATTAGCATTTGAGTTTCAGAGGTCAACTGAGCCATTGCTGCTTTCAGTCCATGTGCTCTCTGCAGGCACAGCAGACAAAGGGACAAGTGCACAGTTGAACTGCAATAATTTCCTAGGCTGGTTATCCCCTCTAGGGTGAGGCAATGCCTGAAATGCTGGTGCAAATGGAGCAGGTAAGGCTCTGGATATTTGCATTGCTAGGTTGCTGCCACACTTTGCTTACTGAATCTTGGGAGAAAGAAACAGGAGAGGGGAGAGAGACTTAATTAACTCTAGTCTCTGTGAATTGCAACCTGAAATGGTGATTTAAGGAGTGGTACATTTAGTCACCCAGGGATGCATTGTGCTTAAGTGACTGATACGGACAACAATAATGTTGTTTAGCTGTTTTCATGGAATCCTAATGTTTCACAAAGTTTATGGAATAATAGTAAAGACATGGGAAGTATAAGTAGAACATACTGAACTCAAGGTAATTATTTGAGGAAAAAATAGATTATATTCTGTAATAAGGATAAATTGCATGTGGGTTTTGTAACTTATACTAGTGACAAAAAGGTAAAGATATTTTATAGGCCAATTTATGGTTCTAGCTTGAGACTCTAGTGTTCATGCTTTCCCTATTTTCCTCTTGCTCTAAGCCTGGAAGGCAAAATTTTAATTTCCATGTGATGGTTTTTATTAAGATGCACATGGAACTCCTGTGGTGTGGCATTAGGTGTGCTGGGAGTTGTTCCCTTAGTGCTCCTGAACAGCTTGGTATAGCTTTGTAGATTTTTTTTTCTGCTGCATTTCAAGGTATGAATTACCCATGTTTGGAAACAGAATTTGAAGATGAATGAAAGGGAATTAAATGTCAATAACTTATTATAAGGCAAAAAAAAAAAAAAAGGCTTCTTCCTGCCAAGAAAGCAGAAACTGGTTCAAGTGGTTTAGACATATATGTACTTTTTTGTCCTGTAAATGTTAGTTGCTTGTCATAAGTAAATGTCATTTACATTATGATTCTATTAAATTGTAGTAGAATTGTCTGATTTCTCTTCAACTGTGTTAGTTCCTATAGTATCAGCTGGTTTTCTTCCTTGACTATCACCTAGTAAATACTGTTTTCATCAAGCCAAGTAGAAGTCAATCCATTGACTTCATTGACTACCACCTATGAAACACTGTTTTCATCAAGCCAAGTAGAAGTCAATCCATTGACTTCCTTGACTATCACCTAGTAAATACTCTTTTCATCAAGCCAAGTAGAAGTCAATTCAACAGGGGCAGATGGAAGTATGAACTAAATCTTGGCCACTAATTCTTACACATCTACTTAACCCTAGTCTCGTTAAAACGACGCTGGGCACTGTCTCTGCCTCCATGGGTCAGAAATAGCACAGCGTAACACATCCTAGTCAAAAACTTGTATTAAAAATACCTTCAAATAAAAAAAAAAAGTCAAACCTCG
>NW_008684626.1:17256-17533 GCF_000695815.1 Acanthisitta chloris | reverse complement strand
GCTGCCAGTGGCATCGTGGGTGATGCCAGGACTCTGTTCCCATCGCTGTTGGTGCCTCGGCTCCCCGGGGAGTGCAGCCCCCTGGTACCTTTGGGCTCCATCTCCAGCAGGTTGGATCCCAGGAGAAGACCACGCCGGCATCGGCGCATCCGCAGTCCCATCCGAAAATGTAAGAAAGATATTAAGTTACTGGAGAGCATCCAAAGGAGGGCAGCGAAGATGGTGAAGGGCCTTGAGGGGAAGCCATATGAGGAGCAGCTGAGGTCACGTGGTGTGT
>NW_008684626.1:0-17163 GCF_000695815.1 Acanthisitta chloris | reverse complement strand
TGCAGAGAGGGGGAGTGAGCTCGCGCTTCGAGGGCATCCTTTGCTCGCAGAACAGAAAGGAAGGCCGAGAGGGACAGGCAAGCTTGGCGCGGCGGTGGTCGGATGGCACGGAGAGCATCTTCCCCCAGGCATCTGCAGGAGAGTGGGGGGAGAAGGGAAATGGTATGAGAAGGATGGGCAGAAATCCCTGTGGTCAGAAGCAGCTGGAAGGGCAAAGCTGGAAACACAATAGAGATTTTGAAAAGCTCAATACTCCAGTGGGGTTAAAAAACATCCCACCCCCCCCATGGCTGGACACTGCCTGGAACGTGATGATCAACATGACTCAGAGAGACATCTCTGCATGGCCCCACAGAGTATAGCAACCACAGGGTGCTCAGCCCAGCACCTGTGGGATGCTGTGAACCACAGCATCACTGACACCACCACGCCAAACCAGCTCCAGGCTGCAATGTAAGAAGATATAATATCTCCCCAGAGCATCCCTGTGCCCCCAGCACATCTCCCACCCTCCTCTGCAGCCACTTCTGCTGGAGACAGTGTGAGCTGTGCCACAGGCAAACACTGCTATCTTCACTGTATGTGATCTAGGGGTGCTCTGTAGGATGGGGGGGACTGGGAAAACTCCAGCAGAATAGGAGCAACATCCTCCCACACCTGGATTTGGGAGGCTGCCCATGTTTTGATGCTTCAGCAGAGCTGAACCAGCTGCCTGCACGTGGGGAAGGTGGGAATGGCACCAGGCAGGTGGGAGAAGAGGCACCCCCTGCCCCCAGCACTGCACTCACCGCCGCTCGGCCCCGGGACTATACGAGCCCGTCGTAGAGGGAGAGAGCCTGCACGATGGAGGGGTCAGCCTTGGAGCCCTCCTGGAATTCCTGCAGCGTCAGCTTCCCATCTGCATTCTGAAAAACACTCCTGTTACACCACTACTCTGCCCTGGCAAGGGAAATTCTGAACACCCTGGCACCAAGCACCCTGGCACAGAGCACCCCAGCACTGAGTACCCTAGCACAGAGTACCCCAGGACCTCAGCAACACCCAGACCATCCCACACCAGCACCACTCCAGTTTCCCCACCACACCACCCACACCTGCAGTCAGGGAGGAGTGCCATGGAGGGGGCAATGCCACCCTGGGGACCCTGAAATGAATACAGGGATCCTGGAGGGATGTGGGGGTCCCACAGCAATCCTGGTAGGAGCTGAGACCTTGTATTGGCAGGGAAGGAGGCACCTGCAAGAGCTGAGATGCAACAAGGAGGCCCACAGCACCTGTTAAATCCCTGGCCCCAGGCAACAAAACCCTCAAGCATCCTCACCTTGTCCATCATGGCAAAAATCCGATCCACCCTCTTCTCTGGTGTGTTCTCCTCCTCAGGAAGCTCCACTGTGTTTCCCTGCAGCAGCAGGACAGGACTCTGTCACACACCCACCTATGCCTTGCCTGGACAGTGTCCCCAGGCAATGACATGTGTTTTGTCCCCCAACATGCCCCACACCAGGACAGGGTGCAAAGGGATGGTGCTGGCACCAGAATCACCCTCAGCAGCCAGATCCAGACCCTGCCCGGGCCATGATGGTCATGGTGACTACAAGCCCCTACCAAAAAAGGCCAAAGAGGGAACTGGGGGTGTTTCAGCACTCCCAGGGAGCCAGGCTCCAGCCCAGAGGGGACCCCCAGGGGCTGCTCACCCCATGCCCCCCTGCCCACCACTTACCACCATCTGATAAATCGCATCCACAATGTCCAGCATCTCATTCCTCGTGATGTACCCGTCGTTGTCCAAGTCGTATAGCTTAAATGCCCCTGCAAGCCAGAGCAATGCCAAGGTGCTAGGACTGCAGCCCCAGCACCACACACACACACCCATCACCCTCCCATGCCACCCCCAGCACTCTCATGGGGCTGTGCCCACCAGCATCCCATGGGGAGCACTTACACCTCAGCTTCTCGTCCAGCGTCCCCCGGGAGGTGACTGACAGTGCCTGGATGAACTCCGAAAACTCGATCCTCCCATCCTGGGGGAAGGAAGGAGGAGGTCAGGGTGCTGCTGCCAGCCCTGCCCAGCAAAGTCCTCCCTGCCCATGCATTCCCTCTGAGGGGGCATATCCAGATGTGGGGGGAGGAGTGATGCACATTTATCTCCAGCAGCATGACCCAGCCACTGGTGCCCAGCCTGACAGCAAACATCCCAGTGGGAGCAGCTCTGGAATGTGGTGGGGCACGGCACGGGTGAGTTTTTGTCAGCAGCACCAAAACATCACATTCCTCTTCTTTCGCTTTGCCACTTCATCTCCTTTTCCCACGTGACTCTCCCTGACTAAAATAAGCACGGGGACTCGCTCGCTCCAGCTGTGCTGCTTCAATTTCATGCCCCAGGAAGCACTGGAATATTTTCCTCCTTCAGTGCTGCGCAGCCGCAAACCAAACCCATCCCACCATCGCCGTGGGCCCAGCCCTGACCCCCACAGGTTGTGCTTCCAGCTCCTGGGCTTACTTTGTTCTCATCGAAGACATTGAAAACAAAGGTGGCGAATTTGGTTGGGTCACCAAAGGGGAAGAACTGCTTGTAGATCTTCTGGAAGCCAGCAGCGTCGAGCTGCCCACTGGGGCAGTCCTTGATAAAGCCCTTGTACCTGCAGAGGGAGGGCAGAGCATGAGCACCAGGAGGGTCCCCTGGGGAGCTGGGATGAGGCTCTCCCCAGTGCTGCAGTGGGCTGGAGCTGGGAAGGTTCCCAGGTGCTTCTCACATCACTCCCATCACCCACCCAGAGCCTCCCAGCCCTGTGGGATGAGGTTCCTGCAGGCACAGCAGAGAGGGTGGCAGCAGGGACACCAAGCAGTGCCCACCACACTGCTCCAACCCACCACCAGCCCAGAAGTGGCAATCACACCACAAACAGGCTCATGTTGGACATTTTCCAGGAGCTAGGAGGGGACAGGGACCCTCTGTCCAGCCAGGAATGACAGCAAACATATGCTGCCCCATTCCCTGGTGAAAACCAACAGCGTGGTGGCAGCTGAGGTTCCACAAGGTGGTCAGGCACTGGAACAGCTCCCCAGGGAGGTGGTCATGGCTCCAAAACTGCCAGAGCTCAGGGAGCACTTGGACAATGCTCTCAGTCACATGGTGGCATTCTTGGGGTTCTCCTGTGCAGGACCAGGAGGTGGATTTCGATGATCCTTGTGGATCCATTCCAACTCAGGACATTCCATGATTCTGTGATAGTGTTTTGCACAACCTCAAGTGAAAGCTGCTTGGAGGAGCTGGGGGGCACAGTGGGGTTACTGTGTCCTCAGGTGGCACAGCCCAGGGTGTCTCCAAACCCCATCAATGCTTAAACACCCCAAAAACCCCTTGGCCCAGCTCCAGGCTGGACCTGGATGCTGGAAACTGTCAGCCTGGGGGGTGCAGGCTCCGTGGGTGCAGGGACCACGCAGGGAGCATGTGGGGACCACACAGGGACCACGTGGGGTACGTGAATATTATGCAACACATCGCCCAGATCTGTCAGGCACTCGCTGCAGCGGGACGAGGGCTGGAGGAGGAGGGGAAGGGGGTGGTGAGGTGGGAAACCGAAGTGCCAGTGACATCTTTTTCACACTGCTGCAGCTATGAGTCATCGGGGTGGGGGGGAAGGATGAGAGAAAGAGATAAAGAAAGCAAACCTTGACTGGTGGGATAGGGAGATGAAAGGGAAGCGGTGGCTTTTCTAGGGCGATGTGTTCGGTGGGGTGGAGGGGACGGGGTGAGAGTGTGTTGCCAGAAGGAAACTATGGATTTTACCCCTGACAGCCTCTACAGGCCTTGCAGCAAAGGGACATGCTGGGACAGCTCTGGCCTGGCCCTGACCACCAGCTGGACAGTCCCCATGGCCCCACTCCCTTCAGCTACCCATCAGCCACAGCAGTCAAGCCCCACCATGCATGAGGTGTGCAAGAAAAGATCCTCTATATTCTGGTCTCCTCATTTGTGAGGCAACACCTGCAACCCAATACAGATGCACCTGCCCACACCCCCTGCACTCTGCCCAGCCAGAGTGCCACCAGCTCCATGCCCCAGCAGCTCACCACCGTGTGGGACACTCACCACTGCTGCACCTCCTTCTCCGTGACTGCAAGAGAAAACAGGAGAAAAGAGACAGAATTTAGTGCTTTTGCAGTGACAGCTGTTCCTCTGCACTTCCCATCAGTGATTTCCATGGGGGGATGTCCTGGGGTTCCCATCAGAGACTTCTTCAGGGGGATGCTCCAGAGCTCACTCGCTCCACACACTGCCACGTGTTCCTCATGTGCCAGGAGCTGCTTTTGAGGCACAGCCTGGGCCAGCCCAGGTGGTCAATGGACTAGTGCTGCAGGTGCTGGGGACCCTCCAGCCTCAAAAAACAGGGAGCCTCACAAGAAGTTTTGCTCCCTGCCAGAGGAGTGCAACACCATCACTGCAAGATGCTATGGACCATGAAGGTTGGTTCATGCTTGGGGAGGATGTGGCCTTGCCTTCCCCAGAGCTAAAACATCCCTGAAAATATCTGCCAAAATATCTGCCTGGAGGTGGCTCAGGGAAGACACGTGCCTGGCCTGGATAACATACTGAATGTGGGCATGGGCACAACCCCAGGGCTGGCATCCCCCCAGGTACAAGCTGCCTCTGAACCACGTGGAGAAACATCATCAAATCCATCACAGAGCCCTGGGAAACTTCACCAGATTCTGGAGAAACCTCCAAAATGTACAAGCAAGTGTTAGCAACTCCAAGTCCAGGGACAGATGCTGACATGTCAAATGTCCTGAGCAGAGGAAAGGCTCTGAGGGAATGCAGGATGTTGGGCAGCCTGGTGGGCAGGGGCTGGTGCCCATCCCTGCACGTCCCATTGCAGGACTGGAGCCTAGCTGGAATGCCAGCAGGGAGCCCAGTGCCAGCGGGTGGGCACAGGGGTGGGGGAACAGCCTCATTAGTCATTTCCTTTGCATCGTGCATCTAAATAATGATACAAAAGCCACAGGTCTGTACTGCTCGGGGATAATGAGGCGAGCGGAGATGTCAATGTGCAAACGGCTGATAAAAATAGAGACCCAAGACACATCAACAGATGCCAATTACCTTGAATGGAAAAAGAGGAAAAAAAAAAAAAGCAAGCAATTTCCCATAGGGAGGATTTGTAACGTGCCTGGCAGAAGGTGCAGAGTGAAGGGGTGAGGGTTGGCAGGAGGCAGCAGGAGGGCACATACCTTACCACCAGCAAGGAATTGAGCAAGAATTGCTTTGCCCAAGGCTGTCCCCATGCATTGGGGGGTCCCTCCATCCCAGCTGGAGGGACAGAGCTTGCAATTCCCTCCAGGAAGGGTGACCCCTGTCTCCCCAGGGAGTCAGAAAAGGGCAGCAGCCCTCACAGTACCACCATGGGGTGTCTGAACAGCAGCACCCCAGCAGAGGGGAGACAGGCACAGGGATGCTCAGCACTTGGGCTGAAGGACACCAAAGGCTTTGGCTGTGCTGCAGGAGGGATTTGAAGGGTTGTTTGTTTTGGCAGAAGAGCAGACAGGGGAAAGGACAGAGGTCTCCTGGTAGGAGGGAGCCAGGAAGGACATGCTGCATCCAGCAGCTGAGCTGGGGTGGGTTAAAACAACAGTCATGCCAGCCCTATGGGATTATCTGATCCCAAAAAACAGAAGGGTTGGAAGCATCCCTCCAAAAGAGAGATGCTGAGTGACATCTCTAGCAGTTACAGGCTTCCCCTGCACGCACTCCCCACAAGCATCAAGACACCAGGCACGACTCCCACCCCGAGGATGCCCAGGGGATGCCCCATGGAATGAGGAGAAGGATGAGCAGCAGGACTTCAGGCAGCCCCCAGGGCAGGAGAAAGGGGTCACAGCAGCAGCTTGGAGCTGCAGTCAGGACTCAGCTCAGCCCCTCCAGGAAAATCACCTTCTGCTCTCTCTCTCTCATTTGACTGCGTTTCCCCCAATGTGCTATTTTGGGCCCGGGATCTGCCTTTCAACTCCAGCAGGAAACAATTAAGAAATTTGTGCTTTTTTTAGTACAGGAGAAATGCTGGTAATGACACGCTCGGGCTGAGTCGGGAGGGAGGGACGGAGCCAGCTCCCCTCGTGCCGCAGGAGGGATGTGTGATGCTCCCAGGAGAGGCTTTTCCGACGGAGGGAACCATTCAGGTACCAGCCTTAAAACCAGCACGAGGCTCCCGAGGAGGGATTTGCTAATGTGCATCCTGGAATGGAGCCATACAGAGCCCCATCCCTCCTCCAGCACGCTGGCACTAGTGCCTGTCCTCCAGCATCAGCTGCGGAGGCAGCTGTAGGGTTTGTCCCAGGGTGGGAGCATGGAATCATCTCCCAGCCCTTGGAAAACCACCTACCCCTGGGTGCATCCCTCCAATGCCACCAAATCTACCCTCTCCCCGGGGACAGAGTGTTGGCAGTGCAGGGAAACACCCCAGCCCTGAGCCCAGCATAGATGCAGCTGGGTGAGCTGGGGCTGAGTGGTACTTGCCTCTCTATCTGCCATCACAGGTCCAGGACAGATGAAGACTTCATGGCAACCACTTCTCATCCACTCTGACCTTGCTGGGTGCCAACACTCTGAGTGGCACTAACTAGGGATGCTAATGCCCAACCCTGCAGCAGGGACCTACAGCCATGGAAACCTTGGGGACACACCACTGAGCCACCTGTCCTGGGGCTGGGGACACGGGAGACATGCAGGGGCAGAGCTGTATCTCTGCTCTCTCTGATCCATGCCCTGCAGCTCCCTGGCAAGCAGAGCCCAGTTGAGCTCACAAAAAGTACCTGTGCAGCAGCAGCTGCTGCATCTCCCTCCCCCAGCATCAATTACGGCGTGATGCTGAGCCCATGTACATCGATTTGCAGTGACATAAACCTCAGCCAGGTGTGCCCCCAATGCCCAAAGACAAGGGGATGACCCACAGCAGCCCCACTGCAGCATCCCACCAGGGCAGGGCTGGTTCCCTCACATGCCCCAGCTGAGTTGCAGCTGGGCTCAGCTGCCATGCCATGCTCCAGGGATCACCATTCCCGCAGCCGCCATGGGGAGGGCTATAAATAGCACACGTAGCAGATTGTTAGTAGCAGCATGCCCCTGGATCCTTGGGGATGAAAGGCACTAAATAAAGGCAGGGTATTAGCATTCGTTATGAACCACAAGGCTGGAAAGGCATCACTGAGCCGGGAGCTCCAGCTACGCACCGCAGACACCGGCCCGGGCAGCAGCATCGCTGTTTTTGCTGCTCATAGCAAAGAACAGGGTATTGCCAAGCGCAGGGCTCTCATGGCAAGCAGTGGGCACAGGGACAGGCACCCAGAGCAGCTCAGGAGGTGCCCTGCACAGCCAAACCACAGCCACTCTCTGCCCTTTGCAGCGCTGGTTGGTCCATCCCCACTCCCACCTCACTGGGAGGAAGGTTTTGGCCACGCATCTCCCATAGCACAGAGGGGGCAGAGCCTGGAAGCAACCCCCAGCCCCCTCCTCCCAGCTACCCAAGCCCCCCCAACCTTCTCCCCCCACCTCTCCATCAATCCCAGCGGCACAGGCGAGGACTGACAGCTCCATCACCACCCGCCCTTCGCGTGCCCCCTCTCCTCCCACCACCCAGCTGCCACTGCAGCAAGAATCAGCTCTGGTTAATCAGTGTTCAAGACTGTTAATTTGTGTTTGCAGGGGGACCCGGGGCTGCAAATCCCCATCCACTGCCCTGCTGCTCAGAGCTCGCTGCTCACTGGACCACGGAGGGGATGGGACAACAGGAAGGAAAGCAAGAGGTGGCCAGACTTGAAATGGTTCAGGGACCCCTGGCCACAGTGGGATGCATGAGGTGACATGATGCTCCAGCCCCACAGCACTGGGTTTTTTTGTGCTGACATTCTTTCCCCAATCTGTGCAAACACAGGGGCAGATCCTGAGCAGGACCATGCACACTCAGCCTGGTCCATGTGGGCACAGTCATTGCACAGGTCTGACTTTCTGTGGGCTTAGGCTGCTAAAGGTTCAGCAAGCACCATCCCCACGCAGCAGCCAGTGAGGAGTCTCCATCAAGTCCCCACGTGTCCTCCCTCTCTCCAGCCACTACATCTGCGCCTTGATCCTGCAGGACCATGGGCCCTATCAGGGAAAACAGATAATTATTTCCTTCCAGGCACAAAGTAGCTCTTCTTGCAACAGTAATCCACAGGCAACTGGTCCAGCATCATCCACCGACTCACGGCAGGGTCAGACCTGCAGATTTATTTCCCTCAGGGACCCACTGTGGTTCCTTCACAGGGTCCCCACATGTCTCTGGGAATCCCAGCCTGGGGGAGCCAGCACACCACCCCAAGCTGGTGCTCCCATCCAGATTCAGAGCTGCCTAAACCTGCTGTGGATGCTCAGCACAGTGCCCAGATGAAGGGAAATTGGGCACCCAAGTGTGTGCAGTGGGTGCTCCTGCGTGAGCAAAGTGGGTGCTCAGGCATGAATGAATGGGGCACTTATGCATGCACTAACTGGGCATCCATGCCCGAGCCAGCAGGGCAATCATGCAAAAATACATTGGGGGATCATGTGTGGACTAACCGGGTGCTCGTGCATTAATTATGTGGGTGCTTCTAGGTGAACTAATTGGGTGGTCATGCATGAACTGCCCGGGGTGCTGAGGCATGAGTGAAAGGAACACTCATGCATGAACCAGCTGGGGACTCATGCAGCAATTTTTGTGGCCATTCATGAATTTGTGGGGCACTCATGCACGGACTGATTGAGTAGTCACGCGTCGCTGGGCACTGCTGCGTGGGCTAATTGGGCACTCGTGCGCAAATTAGTGTAATTAGTAAAAAACCCACTTGTGCACATGCATTCACTAATTGTGAATGGCTCAGGTGCTCATGCATAAATTAACTGGACACTCGGGCATGAACTGATTGGAGGCACATTCACCAATTAATTGGGCACCCATGCATCAACCAACTGGGCACCCATGCATGGAGCAGTGTGAATTAACTGGGCACCCATGCATAAATCCACCTGGGTGCTCATATGTAAATTAATTGTGCTCTCATGTGTGTGTTAATTGGCTGCTCATGCAGTAGGTTATTGGGCACCGATGTGGAAATGACTGGGGTGCTCATGCGTGTGCTAATCGGTTCCTCATGCGTAAAATACCAGGGTGCTCCGGGGTGATCCCTGCACACCCTGCAATTTATGCCCAACACACTCCTCCCCTTGCCTCAGTGAAACACATATTTAAGAATTTTCTGAACACAAATCTGATACAGACTCCACTCTCAGTATCATCACAACGTTACTATTGACCAATTACGCACTCGTCTCTCCCTCCCACCTGGCTTGGCAGCGCGTGCGTGCGCTCGCTCCAGTTTCACTCCAACCCCTGGGACACGGATCCAGGCTCAGCAGCACAGTCTGAACAAGCACTCACTGCAGAATTCACCCCTGCTCCGCTCAGAGTGACCACAAGGCTCAGTACAATAGGTACTCAGTGCAGACTTCACCTTTGTAAACACAGACCCAAGAAGGTCTCCTCAGTCAGCACAGATGGACCCACCCCTGGCACCAGCCCCCAGCCATGCAGTGTGGGTTATTTGGGGTAAACACATTATAACCTGAAAGTTCATTCCAAATTTCAGGCCTCACCCCTACAAAGCACATGGCCAAGAGCACAGCAACAGCTCAAGCCGCTGTGGGTGCTGGGCAGCACTTTTCTGCTGCAGAATGGACATCTCTGCATGGGGAGAGGAAGGGGCCCTGTGTGCTGGGGCCATCCAGAGCCATCTCCAGGGTTGCTGGGTGGCTTTGTGCAAGCCAGATGGTGGAAGCACCCACTGGACCCCAGAGGCAGCTGGACCTTGGGCATGGGGCTCCCCCTGCAGTGCACTGCCCTGGCTCTGACACCAACCCCCAGCACAGAGTGCAGTGCCCACAGGAGCTGCACAGCACTGGGGGAAAAGGGTGAACACCCCTCAGGCCGCCACAGGCTCAGTCATCCCCCAGGACCCTCCATCACCCCATCCTGGAGCATCTCAGAGTTCACCCCATTCGATGACAGCAACTTTTAAGATACACCACACATCAGCACTTTGGAACTTTGGGTAGTTTAGGCCTGACCACATAGTCTCGTTAAAATTCAGCTTGAACTCTGTAACGATGTCCTGGTTAACCATTACAGAGCACATAGTCCCATGCCCTGTGTCAGGGCTCAGCCCCAGCTCTGGGGCCACCAGACCACTCTGGCTTTGCTCCTGCTCCTGGGCAGCACAGGGACAGTTCTGGGGAAGAGGCATTAAAACACAACCCCAGGGTCACCCCCATGAAAACAACCACAGCAGGAGCCTGCACAATGACATTTCCTTTTGCTCCTGGAGATGACCAGCAGCAGCTTGTCTGAACCACCACATCCCCATCTCAGCCCTGTGACCATCCTGCTCCCAGCCACATCACAGGTACCCACCCCTGCAACACCCCAGGGCAAAGGGATGTGGGGGCAGCCCCGCCACACAGGCACCAACACAGCTGCCTACCTGTTGGAGCAGGACATCTCCATCCCAGCTCTCCCATCTCCCTGTGCACGTGCCCAACTCAGCTTCTCTCCCCATCAGACAGACATCACCAGCACCACGGCGGGTCCAGGAGCCTCTGAGATATTTGGAGCATGAGCCCGACAGTATTATTGGTGTCATTTGTTACTGCTGAGACATGGAGCAATATTCAGGGAGCAATGCCTGTGAGTTTGGCACTTTCCTTGCTGGAGGTTGCCATTAGTGGTCTGTCTTGCTCCCAGACTGGATAAACAGGTCCACGAGCAGTTCTGTTCTCATCTCCCCCGGGGCTGGTACCAACAGGAAAGCCAATATGCAGTTGAAATCCTTTTTAGACTTTATTAAATATTTAAGGGCCCGACATTAGGCTTTGGAAATTGGGTTTAGGGAAAAAGCAGCAGTCACTCCTTGCAGCAAAGGAAGCAGAGGAAGGGCAAAGGAGGGTGCCTTCCTTTGGAAATTAATGAATCTGACTGAAGCACCCCCATGGCAGGAGCTGCTGGCTGCAGCAGGGCTATTCCCGGCTGGGTTTTATTCTGATTCCCACAAGCCAATACAGTGATGCCCTGGCAGGGCAGAGCAGTCCCAGTGCTGCCAGGAGCAGGGATGGAGCAGTCCCCATACCTGGCTGTGTCAGGGGCAGCTGCTTCGTGCCCCTTGCTCAATCCATCCCTTGGCCACAGGGATTTCAGCTTGGCCTGGAGCTTCAAGGTGCTGTCCCCAACCTGCTGCGTGATTCCTGCCCTGAGCTGGGGACAAAACTCCCCTCCTGACCCAGCACAGGCAGAGGAAGGGAAGTCTCTCCAGCTCAGCCATCGGCTCCTGGAGCCAAGAGAAGGGCAGGAGGATACTCAGGGCAAAGCCTCAGTGGCAGCAGGGCCACTTCTGCTGCTCTCCTGGGTCTCTCCCACAGGGACCACAATGTGCCAAGGGGCAACACAGACACCTAGAGCATCTCCACAGCTATCAACCAGGAGACGCTGGACAAACATAGGTGGACAAAGCACAGGCAATGGACGAAGCACAGGCAGCCCTCCTTCCATCTGGAAACCAAAAACATGCCTTGAAGGGAGAACATGCAGGAGCTGTCAGGGGAGAGCCCTGTGCCAGCACCACCAGGCTTGGGAACCCAGGGCATCAGTGGGGATGGAAGTGATGGATACCATGCCCTGGGGCTGAGCACACCACAGCCACCCCTGCCCAGGACACGAACTTTGGCTCCCCTTGCCATCCAGCTCCCCAGGAGGACAAGGAGGGGAGGGAGGAACAAAGCGACCCTACAAATGTCATCCCGATATCGGAACGAGCGCATCCGCAGGCTCCTCCCTGAAGCAGCCACTTCCTTTGATGCCTTCAGAGCTTCTTGTTTCACAACCTTAATTATAGCGGCAGCAGCAAAGGTCAGGAGAGTGGTTAAGCAGATCCATTAACATGTCAGGGGATAAATGAAATGTGATTCTTCTGATGCTGGAGCAGCAGTGGTGTGAGCACAGCCGGTGGAGCAGCCACTCCGCTCTGCCGCAGAGGGAACCTTCAGGGTCCTCAGTCACATCTCCTCTGTGACCATCTCCCCCTCAGTCACAACCCCAGCACTGCAAGCAGCTCCCAAGGACTTCTCAAAATTTCCTTCTGACACTCCAGAACTTGCTTTGCCTGCATCTACCTATGGAACCTCAGGTCCATACACACATGGGATGCCCAGTCATGAGATTCACTAGGAGCAGACTGGGGAGTCTCCATGAGAAAAGGGCTGGAGATGCCTCCTCCAGACCACCACAGCCCTCTGGAGGCAGCACAGCAGGTCCCCATCAAGCCTGCAGTGAACCTGCACCGCAGTGACCATCTTCACAGCTTTGGGTTACATGTGGCTGCAGGAAAACCAGGCCCCAAACAAATGCCATCCCTTGGGCATCCCTCTGGATCATCCTGCCCATCGCCCTGCCTCTGGGCCCCAACCCCCATCCAACCTGGCCTGGAACACTTTCAGGGATCAGGCAGCCACAGCTTCTCTGGGCAACCTGTGCCAGTGTCTCAGCACCCTCAGAGTCAAGAATTTCTTCCTAATATCCAATCTGTCCCTGCCCTCTACCAGTGTGAAGCCATTCCCCCTTGTCCTATCACTCCGTGCCCTTAACAAAATCCCCCAGAACCATGAAAACTGCACCCAGCATTTGCCACTGAGGTATAACAGGTCCATAATCACCTGGCCAGCTTGCCCTGCTTTCTGCTGGATGAGCAACAAGAGGGATTTTAACACGAACCAACCTGGCAGAGAAACCCAGTGCCTGGGGCCAAACACTTCAGAGGCTAAAAATAAACCAGCAGCAGCAGGGAGCTACTGAGGTCCCTCCTCTGCTCCTGCCCACCACCCCAGCCAGCACATTTCCCCAGCACCAGGGTGGCACAATGGAGCAAAGCCCCAGCCTGGTTCCCTCAGCGAGGAACCAACCCATTTTCCTGGCTGAAAACTGCTGCAATCGTAGAATTTCCTTTCCCACAGAATTCCTCCCGCCACCGCGTACCCCCGTAACTACGAATCAATATGTTTATAGTTTGCTCTTAAACTAATGCCCATTAATTCCCTGCATTACTGTCGAGCCAATTTTGCAGCTTATTGTAAAAGAGCAAAAAATGATGATGCCAGAGTGAGTTTCAAATCCACAAAATAGATCACAGTGGGTGGGATGAGGTTCTTGGGAAAAGAGCATCTTCCTCTCCCTGCATACACTCTGCAGCCTGGGAGTCATTTTGGCACCCTCACTGTGGCTCCCACACCTTCCGTGGAGCCTCCTGTGGCCTCTGGAGCACCAGGACTGCTGTCCTGACCCCAACCCAGCCCCAGCAGTGATGCTGCTGCACTGACACAGCTCCGAGCGTGACGGATTGCTCAGCTATTGCAGCTGGCATCAAAAATAACACTGTGTTAGCTCTGGACATGGGCAATAGCTCTGCAAAGGGAACCCTGAAAGCCAATCCCCCCTAAAATGACTTTAAAATGGGCTAAAATGGGCTCTTTTGAAATAACCATGTATTTTTAAGACTGTTTCATTACTCCAAGGGTCACTGGTGCTGTGGCTGCGCTGGCCTGGGAGCTCTGCTGAAAGTAAGGATACTCAGCACTGCATTTCTTCCCCAATTTCTTTCCCAGGAGTCCATGTCAAGCCATTTCCACCCAGGACACAGATTCTGCATCCACAACTGCCCATATGCACATTACACACTTTATGCAGACTGCAGAGCCATACCTCAGAACCTTCACAAATCTCCAGCTTAGCAGAACTCTCTGACCACGGTCCCACAAGGCTCTTAAGAACAATCTCAAATCCCACCACAGCCCTGAGCCATGGACACCTGGCCCAAGTTAAGCTCAGACTTAAATCCCTGCAGAAGAAGAGCTGGCAGATGCAATCCAGGGAGGATGGTAGTTCCTTCGAGTCTCGGGTATTATCACCTCCTGGGACACACCACAAAACTGCATCTCTGAGCTACCCCAACGAGACATCAGAAAGATTAATAAATTAATTATTATAAAGCACTTTAAGGGCTTTGGGATGAAAGGCTCCATGGAAGTACAAAGAATTGCATGATTTATTATTCAGCATTATTATTATCACTCGGCGTTGGCTTCTCCCGCACACTCCTGTGTGGCACCAGCCTGGACCCCGAGGAAGGTTAATTCCTCACCCCACAACCTGTTTCTCCCAGTCAGTGCCACTCCAGTGCCTAGCAGAGGGGTGAGCTTGGCATTGCCAGGGATTCTGGGGCACTTAGATGCCCAAATCTGTGGAAAGGCACAGAGTGATGGGTCCAAACCAATAGGACTTGGGCAGCCAGCACTTCAAAAAGCTCTCAGATGTCCTTCTGCGCCTTTAGGTGTCCAAGTGCCATTAAAATCTGGCCCCCAGCACTGTAAATCAGGAGTGGAGTGGGGAGGGGAGCCAAGAGACAAGGTTTCCAGGCTCCTGCCTTTCTGTGTCCAGTTCCCAGCAGGGCCTGGGACAACCTGCTCTGAATAGAAGTATTTCTCACAGCTCACAGAGGGCACTGACAGCAGCTCTGCAGCATCCTCGGCTCGACCACCACCCTGGCACGTGAGCCATCCCACACTCCTCTTCCAGCTGCTCCCACTGCCTGCTTGCCCCAGCACTGCTGCACCTGAGGCACAGCCAAACGTCACAAACAGCAGATGGAGAGAACAGAGAGGACAGGGGACAGTAGGCAGGGCATGCAAGAAGCCACCAACATTGGAAAAGCACCGAGGGGACAAGCATAGGCTGTGAGTCCTGTGTGTCCCACAGATGAGATCGATCTGCAGAACAGCTGTGTAGGGCAGGGAAAGGGGGTGACATCTCCCAATCCCTCTGATCCTGCAGAACCAAGAAGGGGTTATTTGCTTTGTTTTCTTTGGAAATTGCACAAACAGAAAATGATGCAACGGAAGGAAATCCCAGCGTGGGAGAAGCCCTTCACGTGCCGCAGCCACAGCCCACGATGCCATGGGAATCTCCCTGGGACAAAAGCAGGCCCTTGTCATTACCTGCTAGTTTCAGGCTCCCAGAGACATCTGCCCAGATGTGCTGTAAGAGCAGCAGAAAGCACCACACACAAGGCAGGAACAGCACCCTCTCAGAAACGTGGCAGTCAGCACATGGGACAGGCACCACAGGTCAGGGATGCTTTTAGGATGGTCACCAGTCTCTGCCAGAAAGGAGCTGAAATACTACCATGCTATGGAGTAAAACCTTTCCCAAGCAACACCCCAGAAATTCTCCAGCTGCTCCATCAGGCACAGCACGGGGGGTCTGGATCAGCACCTCCTGCTGTACTCAGTACAGCCCTGCCCTTCTACCTGCCTCTCCTCTGACTGGATTCTCCAAAACACAGAAGGAAATTAGTATCTTTCCAATCTCCCAGGCTCTGAAGATAAATCACAGGCTCTCAGCCGTGCCTGGGAGGGCCTTGTGAAGTGCTTCGCCAGACAAGGGAACGCGCGCTCGCATTGACAGCTGCAGAAAAGGGGCAGAAATGCTCAGCAAAAGTAATTAATCCCAGAGACGAGAGGTGGAATGAGCAGAGCTCAACAAACAGAGCCTGGAATTACCGACAGCTCTCCCTGACAGGCACCACACCGCCAGCCACGAGCTGCTGGGGCACATTGGGATGCTGCATCAGGCTCCAGCCGCACTAAGGGCCACACGCTGCCCATGGCACAGCTGCCAGGTGCTGCTGCCTCACCTGCACAGGTACATGGGTCTGGTGCACCTTGTAAAAGAGGCAGTGAGAGGTCCAGACCAGGCAGACAAAGCCACAGGCAGGCCAGGAACTCCTCAAGGGAGAGATGGGAGGACCACAGTCGGAGAGGGTGCTGTGGAAAGGGGTGGGTACCCAAAAGAGAGGCACAGAAAGTTGGGAATGAAGTGATTCAAAAGGCAATAACCCTCTGCTACCCTTATCCATCAACAAGATACCCCTGTGCCCACAGATGGTGGTCTCATCAGCACAGTGTCTGGTTGGCTTCAGCTGTAGGTGAGACACAGGGCATCACTGCCTGTGTGCCCTGCGCTGAACCCGCTGGGGTCTGCACCTTCCTGGTGCAGAGAGGAGCCACCCCAGGGGTGCAGAAAGTCCAGCAGGCAGGAGATCACCAGCAGAAAAGGCTGTGCTGGGGCTGACTCTTCCCAGATCCCTCTCATTCAGAGATCAGATCACCCCAGAGGCTGCAAACAGAGCGAGCGATTGCAGCACAGCAATAACCACACCTGGCCCAGCGTGGCTGCACTCGCCGCGGGTGACAGCTGCAGTGAGGACACCAAAACCCAGGGCTCAGCTCCAGCCAGGGCTATGCCCAGCCAGCACTGCCACCTCCTCACTATTTCTTCTCCCTGAGCACTTTGAGGAAGCCCAGCTAAGGTTCCACAACCTCTCCTACCACCGCGCTCGGTTTGGCTATGTGGACGTGCCCACCACAACCTGCCCTGCTGCTGCCTGCTGTGCCATGGCACAGAGCAACCCCGCGTGTAGCGTTGTGCAATGCACCAGTATTGCCTCTTCTCCATATGGGAGAACTTGCTGCATCCTAATCTATTGCCTTTTTGGGTAAGCACTGCCGTGGGACTGCAGCAATGACAGAGGGGAGAGCTCGAAGGTCTGCTGCACGTTAGGGGAATATCTGCGACCTGCAAGCAGGGAGGCAAACTTGAGCCACCAAAGCCTTTGTTTCCTTTGTGCATCCTTCAGAAAGAAAAAAACCAAACCCCGATTTTGCTAAAATTGGATGGCTGAGGCACCAGCCACGTTAGTAAGATTACGGTAGAGGTTCAGATGGGAAAGCCACTCGCTTAAAAAATCAGGTTATTAAACCGATACGGAGATAACTCAGAAAAAAATACAAAACTCGCCGGTGCCGGGCTCTTCGCTCCACTTCAAAGCGCAATAACAAAGGGAACACCTCCAAGTAACGCACCCAAACTTTGGAAGCCACCCAGCCCTGCTCGGGCAGCAGCTTGCCTGGCTCCGGGGAGGGCAAATCCCCGCGGCGGGTGCCGGGGACCGGGGAGGGATGCTCGGGGCAGGGATGCTCGGGGAGGGATGCTCGGG
>NW_008684625.1:256-1450 GCF_000695815.1 Acanthisitta chloris | reverse complement strand
GTCCGCGGGGGCAGTAAGGGCGGAAGGGTCTTCCCGAGTTACGCATGCGCAACGCTCGAAGTGAAGGCGCTCAAGGGGAGGGGGCGAGGCATGGCCGGACCGGGCAGGAGGAGGAGGAAGAGGAGGAGGAGGAAGAAGAAGAAGAAGAATCGGAACAGGACCGGTCGTCACGGGACGTAGAGCTGCCGGTTAGTGGTCTCGGCCTGGTAGCAGCTCTGGTTCAACCCCTGCTGAGAGATGGGGTCCCAAGAGGGTGTCCCCAAGGATGGGGATCCCAAGGAAGAGTTCCAGAGGATGGTCCCAAGGAAGGGGGGACAGGGAGAGGTGTCCCCAAGAAGAGGTCTCAAGGAAGAGATTCCTAAGGAAGGGTTCCAAGAGGGTCCCTGAGGAGGAGATCCCAAGGAGGGGTTCCAGAGGGGAGATAGGGAGAGGGGTGCCAAGAAAGAGATCCTAAAGAGGGGTCCCTAAGGGGAAGGTCCCAAGGAGGATCTCTCGTTTCTACTGCAGAGACACCCTCCCCATCCCAGGTACACCCTCCCCATCCCAGGTACCTTTCCTAGTCACCCTTCCCCTTTCCGCGTTACCCTTCGTCACTCCACTGGCTGCACTGGGATGTCTCCCGTGGTTACTTCAGGAACCAGGATTTGGTGTTGGGATAATGCTTTAATTGTCCCATCAGGATTCGTCCTGTCATTTCTGCTGAATTCCAGGGACACCAAACAGTGCCACCACCCAGGTGTCCCCGTTCCAATTAACCAGGATTAACTCCCATCCCAGGAACTGATCTATCCTGTCCCAGAGCCACCAGAGCCACTGCCCACTGGGGGCTGCAGGTGAGGTTTGGGGTGCCCCACAGGGAGGTTTGGGAGGGCTGAGGTTCATCCCTGGATTGCGGTGAGATTCCTGCCGGAATGAACCTGGGAATAGTGGGAAACCGAAACAGGCGCCGAGGGTAGGGCCAGGCCAGGTGGGGCCATTGCTGAGACAGTTTTGGGGGAAGTGACCCCAAAATGAGGCCGTGCCGTGCCAGGTGGCAGTGCACACGGTGCGTGTGGTGCCCACAGTGGTTCGTCCTGTCTCTGACTGTCCCTGTCCTTCACTACCTCTGTCCCTGGACTGGTCCCTGGCTGTCCCTGTCCCATCCCTGTCCTCAGCTGATGCCCCAGAGCATGGTCCCTGACTGTCCCTGTCCCC
>NW_008684625.1:0-236 GCF_000695815.1 Acanthisitta chloris | reverse complement strand
TGCCTGCCCGTCCCTCTGTCCTTGTTGCTGACTGTCCCTGTCCCCCAGCCAATGTCTGTGGTGCAGTGGCTGGTCCCCAACTGTCCATGTCCCTGTCCCCAGATAATGCCCCAGAGGGTGGTCCCTTACTGTCCCTAACTGTCCCATGCCTGTCCCTAGCCAATGCCTGTGGTGGCTGGTCCCTGACTGTTCCATCCCTGTCCCCAGACAATGCTGTGGTTGGTGGCAGGTAGTTC
>NW_008684624.1:20907-32830 GCF_000695815.1 Acanthisitta chloris | reverse complement strand
CCGACGCGGTTGGCCATTTCCCTGGCAGCAGCCGGGAAGCCTGGGATGCAGCTCTTGCCTGCAGAAAGGGCTTTTTTTAGTGGCTTTTTTGGGGGTTTTTTTTTTTTGGGGGGAGGTATATTTTTTTCATGTTTCTTTAGGGAAAACTGCTCTCCTCAAGTGTTGGAAAAAATAAACCCGCTGGCTCGGTTGCCTGCAGTCACAGTGAGAGCAGCACTCTCAGGCACTCTGGCTGCTCAGTGCAGAGCCTCGCCTGCTGTGGCTCTGGCGTGACAGGCCTCAAGGTCCAGGCGTGCAAGCATGTTTTGCCCTCGTTCCCACTCATTGTTTTTCAGTGGAAATTCTTAGAAATCTCTCGCTGAGCAGTTAATTACCTCCCTTTCTTGCCCCCACTTTTGACATCTCCATGCCTGGTACCTGATGTTGAGATGAAAGTCATCTATGAGTGCAGTATCAACATTTTGAATCCATATGTTCAGCATGTTTGCCTGCACATCGATATAGTGGGGACAGTGTCACACAGCTTTGCATCTTTGTGACACTGTTGAACAGGATCATTCCATGTTATTTAACTCTTTGACTTAGATGTTTAAGTACTGTCACCCAATGACTAGAGTTCCCTCTGGGGCTCCTGGCCGTGCTAATGGTGTGCTGGTGCTTTTTGAGTTAAACCCCTTTGGCTGCAGTGTATAAGCATTCTGTATAACAGCAGTAGGCTCAAGAGTCTCGGTCCATGCTTCTGAATCCCAGTCTTCAAGTTGGTTGGTGTGGCTAAAGACTGGAAGAGTTTAGACGCCAGGTTGAGACTGAGCTGGCACGTCAATGATAAACCATCAGCGTAGCGTAGCTTTTCAAGAGCTTTATGAAGTTTTGGATATCTTTTCACAGAGAAGTCAGGTGTTTTGCATGCATGCATACACATGCACACACACATTTGGTGTGATGCTTGCAGTTGGAAATAAATCAATATGATTGTCTTCATGTTGCTTACAGTGCATTTTGAATACCTAGCACCTATGTAGTATCATGCCTTTCTAAAGTACAATACAAACAGTTCCCACTGCACTTTGAAGGCTTTTGCTCCCATCCTTTCCTCTAGCCTGGCTTCCCTGTTCGCAAAAATAAGATGTAAATGCTTTTGCAAGGTGTGGTACTCCGAGTCAGTGGTCATACATTAAAGCATCTTACTGTCAGATGAAATTTATCTTCTAAATATTACCAGAGTGAGATTAGGGCTGAATAGCATTTGTCTTTTGGGTCCAGGAAACAGCCTCGTCCAAACAAGGTTGTAAGTCAGGATTTTCCTCTTTTTACTTGTATGCGAGCATGGGATGCATTTATTCAGAGCAGTGTAATCCAGGAAAGTAACTCTGGAAGTGTGAGCCACTCACATAGCTGTACCTTTCCTGAAAATCACAGTTCTTCCTTTAATATTTAAAATTTTTTTAAAAGAGAAATCAGTGTGGAGATGAGCTGGTGGGGGGAGAGTGAGAGTTGAGCTGGTGGGTAAAAGTCTTGCTGTGGGCATGGGATCTGTTTCCGATGACCTTTATGGTGAGCAGACAGTGTGTGGGTGGTGTGAGCATTGTATTCTGACTTGCCCTAATAGTCAGTAATCCGATTACATTCAGGTTGACATCGTGGACATCTACGAGTCTATCCGTGAAAGGCAGCGTCATGACAGTGAAAGGTCTACCTGCAGCACCTTGGAGCAGAACGACATTGAAGCCGTTGAAGCACTTGTTTGCATGAGCTCCTGGGGTCAAAGATCGCAGAAAGGTGACATATTAAAGATAAGGCCACTCACACCCTTCTCGGATTCTGGGGATTTCACAATGCCCACAGAGGCTGCGTCTGAATTACCAAAGGACTACCTATCGACACTGGTAAGAAAAACACAATCGCAAAATAAATATGCCCAACACCTGGATGTTACATGTCTGCAGTGCTTTAACTTGTCTAGAAGAGAGAAGCCTGCTCAGGTGTCCCTGTGTCACATAGCTGCAGCATAGCCTGAGCTCTGTTGGTGTGCACAGAGTAGCAAGGTGGGCATGTGGAGTTTGGTTTTTTCTGTTGTCTCTGATTTGTCAAATGTAGGGGGTTGGTCCCCTGTTAAATCTACATGTGAAGGCCCTTGCTGACAGCTTATTTGACTTGACAGGGATGTTGAGATGGCTATTGGAGGTTTCTTGGAGCACTGAGTAAGAATGGTAGAGTGGACGTCAGTGACTTGGCACCAACATATCTGCAAGCACTGTATGAAAAAAGGCTCTTGATGACATTTGGCTTCACTCTGGTCATTATAAGAGAAAGTACAGATTACCATTATGAAATAGATAATTTAATTAGTTTCTATGCTGTGTGTTTGTACATGTGTAGTCTGTTACTTCTCCAGACACTGGTCTACTCTGGCTGACTAATGTCAGTTGAATCCAAATTTTTTTTTCTTTTGTTGCAATTTATGTTGCAACAAAAGTAGGTATTAAAAAAGGGCTTGGTACTGTTCAGGTTTTGGATGGCTAAGGCCCATTTCAACCAATAGACTTCTAGTGTGCAGTTGTGGCAGGGTAAAATAGAGGAAAGAGGCAGAGATAGTATGGCAGCTGCTTGGCGGGCGTCTCTTATCTCCTGCTGCTCAGTGCTGGCACTGTGTCTTAGCAGCACAGAAGATAGTTTGCAGTGGTAAAGGAGGAAGGAGAGGTGGTATAGGAAGAAAGCAGAGAGAGAAATGGATGAATAAGAAGGGAGAGATCAGTTTCACTTGTCTTTATGTGAGAAGTAGCCGTGAGCTGATGTGGTAATCATTGAGAAAAGATCTAGGACTTGCTGGGAGCAATTGCTACTCTATTTTCTGCTGATGAAAATAGGAATGAGAGAGTTTTTTGTGGTGTGGTGAGTAGACTTGCAGGTTTACAGCTGTCTCCTTACCATTTGAGCATATTCAGAATGGCCGTGAGATGCGTCCTGGTTTTATTGGGATAGAGTTAATTTTCTTCCTAGTAGGTGGTGCAGTGCTGTGTTTGGGATTTAGGATGAGAATTAACATTGATAACACACTGATGTTTTAGTTATTGGTGAGCAGTGCTTGACCAAAGTCAGAAACTTTTCAGTTTCCCATGCTCTGCCTGTGAGGAGGTGCACAAGAAGCTGGGAGAGAGCATGGCCAGGACAAGTGATCGAAACTGACCAAAAGGATATTCCGTATCATAGAGCATCATGCCCAGCATAAAAACTGGGGGGACCAGTGGCTGTGCTGGGCATCAGTCAATGGGTGGTAAGTAATTGTAATGTGCATTGTTTGTTTCTCTTGGGTTTTATTCCTCTCCTTTTTTTAATCTTCCTTTTCATTACAATTATTGTTATTATTATATTTTACCTTATTTGAATTATTAACTTGTTCTTATCTCAACCCATGGGTTTTATCTTTCTGATTCTCCTCCGCAACAGGTCTGACCAGAGGATGTTGAAACAAATTTGTTCTAAGCCTTCATTTTAGTAGTTTAATAGTCACTGATCACAGTGTTGAATTATCTGCACTCGAGAGTTGTGTTATGTAACATCTTACTTGCTGTGTATGTTCCCCGTTGTGGGGCCTGGGCTGAGGTTATCATATTATTGTACTTTGTAACACTGGGTTGTGATAGGATAGAATTGCTGGTTGTGAAACTAATGTGGTTTTTATACTCGGCATTGTCGTCCTTCAGGAACCATCTGTTAGAAACTGCTAATAATCACACCTTTTACCTTTTCTCCTCAGAGAGCCAACCTGTGGAGAACATATCTTCCCCCATCTTCCCCTTCTCCTCCAGGCTAATTACAATTGTATTCGAGAATTTTGAAAATGTTGAATATCCTTGGGATGTTGAAACCAGCATGGTCCTACTGCTAGGAGCTGTGAATGTGGTTCAGGTCTTGTGTAGGGTTAAGCAACTTTTGTGGTTACTCAGACGGTGATGGCAAGTACTGTGGCTACTCAGATTCTGATGATGGGTGATGCAGCTGAACCAGAGGATGAGCCTGTGCTGATATTAGTTGCCTCTGTACACAAAAAAAATGGGCATGAAAGTCAGCTCATTGAGTAAAGGAGGATGAAGCATGGCCATCACAAGAACTGGGGGAAGAGTCAGAACAAGAGGTAACCATTGCTTGATTGCTGTCCCCAGGTAAGCCGTGGCATACATGAAAAGGTTTCAGCAGTCGTCCAGGTGTGCACATTATCACTTGGCTGCTCCCATGGGGCTAATAGCCTGGAACTAGAAGGTAGGGAAGCCAAGTAGCTGGCATGACTTCCTAGGGAAGGGGGCATTGACATGGTGATTGGAAAAGGAGCAGAAGTCCTCAGCCTCTGAAGATGACTCCTGTCAAGCATGAAGGGAAGTTATCCCCTCAAGAAAGATGTTACATGTCACCTGGGCAGGTGGGCCACTGTGAAAAGAGAGTTGTAGTACCTGAGGGAGGTAGCCATGCTGGAGGTGATTTATTATGACATGAATAAGACACAGTCACCCACGCATCCAGATGAAGTCCAGTGTAAATAACCCATGTGGCAGAAATTCGAACCATTTGCCGTGGACTGATCCAGACTGCACTGGAACAGGGTGAAGCTCTGGAATACCTGCAATACAGCGATGATATTGTGTGGGATAATACAGCAGCAGAAGTTCTTGAGAGAGGGAAGAAAGTAGTCTAAATCCTTATGAAAGCTGGCTTTGCCAGAAAACAAAGTAAGGTCAAGGGACCTGCACAGGAGATCCAGTTTTTAGAAGTAAAATAGCAAGATGGATGTCATCAGATCCCAGTGAATGTGATCAGCAAAATAATAGCTGTGTCTCCCGACTAATAAGACAGAAGCACAAGCTTTCTTAGGCGCCCTGGGCTTTTGGAGAACGCACATGCCAAATTACCATCTGATTGCCAGCCCTCTCCGTCAAGTGACCCGAAGAATGATTTCAGATGGGGCCCTGAGCAACGACAAGCCTTTTAACAAATTAAACAGGGGGTAACTCAGGCAGAAAATTAACTCTGTCCCAGCCCTTGGGCCAATCCATGCAGGACAAGATGTGAAAAATGGACTCTACACTGTAGACAGAGAGAATGGCCCTACCTGGAACCTCTGGCAGAAAGCACCAAAGAAGATTCAGGTTGGCCTCTTGGGCTTTGGCATCAGGGATACAGAGGATCTGAAGCTGCCATACTCCCAACCAAAAAAGGAGATATTGGGAGCTTATGAAGGGGTTTGAGGTACTTCAGAAATGATTGGCACTGAAGGACAGCCCCTCCTGGCACCACGGTCACCTGTGCTGGGCTGGGTGTTCAAAGGGTGGGTCTCCTACATATCATGCAGCTGATGCTATGTAGATGGAATAAGTGAGTCTTACTGATCACATAGCGAGCTCAAATAGGAAACCTCAGTCATCCAGGAAGCTTGGAAGTGATCATGGACTGGCCAGAAGGCAGAGATTCCAGGACATCACCTGAGGAGGAGGTGACACATGCTGAAGAGGTCCCATTGTACAATAAATTACCAAAAATGAGGAACGGTATGCATTGTGTACTCATGGGTCCTGCTATATTGTAGTAAAACATCAGAGGTGGAAAGCAGCTGTATGGAGTCTCCTATGACAAGCTATGGAAATTGCCGAAAGAAAAGGTGACTCAAGTCAGTTTGCAGATGTGAAAACTGGCTTTAGACATTTCTGAATGAGAAGACTGGCCAGTACTTGTATCTCTATACTGATTTTTGGATAGTGGCAAATGCCCTATGGTGCTGGTTGCAGTGATGGAAGCAGAGCAGCTGGCACCACAGAGGTAAGTCCATCTGGGCTGCTGCATTGTGGCAAGTTACTCCTGCCTGGGTGGAGAACATGGTTGTGAAGGTACGTCATGTAGATGCTCACGTGCTCAAGAGTTGGGCCACTGAAGAACATCAACCAACAGGTGGATCAGGCTGCTGTGACTGAAGTGTCTCAGGTACATCTGGATTGGCAACATGAGTGAATTTATAGCTTGGTGGGCTCATGACACCTCAGCCATCAAGGAAGAAATGTAACATGTAGGTGGGCTCATGATCGAGGGTGGACTTGGCCATGAACACTATTGCATGGGTTATTCATGGATGTGAAACATGCACTGCAGTTAAGCAAGCCAAGCAGGTAAAGCCTCTTTGGTGTGAATGATCATGGCTGAAATATAAACATGGAGAGGCCTGAAAGATTGACTGTATCACACTCCCACAAACCTGCCAAGGCAAGCACTCTGTGCTTATGATGGTAGAAGCAACCACCAGATGACTGGAAACATGCTGTGCCCCATGCCACCGCCTGGAATGCTATCCTGAGCCTTAAAATGCAAGACAGCAACGTGGTACCCCAGAAAGAATTGAGCCGGACAACAGAACTCATTTCTTAAACTACCTGATAGATACTTGGGCCAAAGAACATGGCATTGAGTGGGTATATCACATCCTCTATCCTGTGCCAGTCTCTGGGAAAATTGAAAGATAAAACACGCTGTTACTGAGGGCAATAAGTGGGACCTTCAGACATTGGGATACACATTTAGCAAAGACCTGGTTAGTCAGCACTAGAGGATCTGCCAATGGAGCTGGCCTTGCCTAATCAAAACTTAGGTAGTGTAGAAGGGGATAAAGTTCCTCTAGGCACATAAAAATACGCTGGGGAAAAGAGTGGGTTATTCCTGCCTCATGCAAGGGCAAACCCATCCATGGGATTGCTTTTGTTCGAGGACCTGGGTGCACTTGGTGGATAATGTGGGTGGAAGGGGAAGTCCAGTGTGTGCTTCAAGGTGATCTGACTCTGGGTGAGAACAGTCAATGATTTGGATTGTATGATGTTGGTTTCTGTATAACACTGTATGTCATCACTGCTGTGGGGCTTATATGCAACATCAAGGGTAAGAATCACCCCCATTAATGAAGAATGAACTTTGGTGAAACTGGGCAAGTACAATGTGGGTGGAATCAGAAATGACTTCAGTAGGCAAAATCCAACACCACACACCATCTCTCCTGCCCTGAAGGAGTACTATGACAGATGGAGCCCAAAGTCATGGATAAATGAACTCAACAGATGTGTTAGGGATGTGTAGAGGGATGGCCCATAGATTAAGGGAATGATATCTGTGAGTGTATATCAAAAGACAAGAAAAGTGATGGTGGTTACTTGGGATGCATTGAAAGGTGTGAATGGCATAGAAAAAGGGGTGGATATTGTCCTGTTTTCAGCTAGGATAGAGTTAATTTTCTTCCTAGTAGTGCTGTGTTTAGTATTTAGGATGAGAATAGGTGATGGTACACTGGTGTTTCAGTTGTTGCTAAGCAGTGCCCTAAGTCAAGGACTTGTCAGTTTCCCATGCTGTGCCAATGAGGAGATGCATCAGGAGCTGGGAGGGAGCAGGGTCAGGACACAACTGACTGAACTGGCCAAAAAGGTATTCCATTCCATAGAGTGCCATGCCCAGTGTATAAACTGGGGGCAGTTGGCTGGGAGGGGCCAATTGCTGCTGGGTGCCAGGCTGGGCGGGTGGTGAGCAATTGTACTGCGCATTGCTTGTTTCTTTTGGGTTTTATTTCTCTCTTTTTGTTCTCTCTCTTTTCATTACAGTTACTGGTTTTATTATTATATTTTACTTTATTTGTGTTATTAACTTACTCTTATCTTGCCCCATGGGTTTTCCTCTTCCTGGTTCTCCTCCCCATCCCACAGCGGGTGGGGGATGAGTGAGCGAGTGGCTGCATGGTTGCCATCTGGGATTAAGCCACAGCAGTATGCTTTAATCCGTTTGTGCTAAGAGGCATATTCTGAGATTCTGGGGAGAGGGTGTAGGGTTTTTTTTCACAGTATATATAGTGGAAAACTGTGCCATGGAATTACACTGATGTACAGTGGTGTTTTCTTTTTTGCAGTGCATGACCCCTCCGCACAGCCCTGACTTTGCTGAGATATCAGCAGCTACGCTCCTCTCCTCACAAGTCACTTATTCCAAACCAAGGACTGTCATGGCAAGTACTGCTGCCTGCTCTGTCACATCAGCAACCAGTGCCTCTCCCATAACCAAGCCATCTGTTCTCAACATGGAGCAACAGCGCAGTCAGAAGCCAGCGATCTCTGTATCCTCTGCCCCTCAGCCTTGCAGGGCCATGGCAACAAGTGTCATACGTCACACAGGTGATAGTTCTGCTTACCCTCACATTCCTGATGTGCAAGACAAAGCAAAGGTAACTTCAGGCTACAGCACTTCCAGAGACTTGTGTGGGGTGGATGACCGAAGACATTCCAGACTGCCGCAGGACACGTGTGCTGCAGATGATTTTGTTAACAAAACCCCTCCAGTACATCAGCCTTACGCACGTGACTCTGGTGATATTGTGACCAATCAAGGGCAACTGCCAGTCCGGCCTGTTTCGCCACAGTCCCGCTTACCAAAGAATTGTGAGAATGACTTGCAAAAAAGAGCTACCCCAGTGACACCTGCGCCTGTTTCAAGCCCCCAGGTTCTCTGTCAAATGATCCCTTTCAATGGACAAAGCAGTATGATCAATGCCTATGTCAAGCCTTCAACTCCAGCAGTCTCAACTCCCATGAAACCCATTTTACCGCAGACAGCCCCACTCTCTCAGCCTGTGCTCATGGGACCTTCTGTGCCTCAGGGGACTGTCATGCTGGTTCTCCCCCAGCCTGCTGTCACACAGGCACCGCAGTGCCCACAGGCTGTAATGGCTGTCGGGAGCACCAAGTTACTGCCCCTTGCCCCTGCTCCTGTCTTCATCGCTTCTGGTCAAACCTGTGCCCCCCAGATGGACTTCTCTAGACGGAGGAATTATGTTTGCAACTTCTCCGGATGCAAGAAAACCTATTTCAAAAGTTCCCACCTCAAAGCCCACCTTCGCACCCACACTGGTGTGTACGAGAGTGCTCTGGCACTGGCTTGTTTTGGGGTGCTGAAATGCACGTTTGGTGGGGGGAGAGGGGTGGGAAAGGGAAAAGGCAAGTGATCAGGAAACTTGTGCTCATCTCGAGGAAGGAAGACATGCTCATTCTCCATGGGCAAACCAAACAAGACAGACTTTGTTCTGAGACCTCAGCTGACCCCATAGTGTTAGTTGAATTTCACATGCTTTAGTTGGAGTGAAGTTTTGCTGTCTGTGTGTGTTTAGGTCTGAGTGGAGCCCTGCCATCTGGACTAGATTGAAATGAGTTGTGACTGTTCCTTGTTTTAGGGTATGGAGAGGTCTGATGTAAGCAAAGCATACTCCAGGTAGTTGGTTTTCATTGTTAGGTGAGTAAAAGAATAGGGGGAAGGTCAGAAACTGCCCTTCCTTTACAGAGTTTTGTTGAGGATAAATGGGAACACATTGAGGTTTTGGGCTACTGTATTAGGAAGTGGAGCTGCTACAGGAATGTAACGGTTTATTCAGTTACAGAAGGGGAATTTAAAGGTAAATGAAAATTAATTTTAACTAATATGAGCTGATTTGCTCCATAAAATCTGGTCAGCGTGGAGACATTATATGTGTTTCACTTGCCCTTTTTCTGGCTCCAGGATCCTGTTAAATTAAAACTAACTTTATGTTCTCAGGGATTATTTTTGATGTTGAAGGAGAGGCATAGTGATAGATTGGTACAGAATAGTTCTGTCTTAATTTTGGTTTACCTTGGCTTTTTTCCCCCCAGCTGCCATTGTCCCACAGACACTGGTGTATTGGATGTCAGCTTCCGTGACGGGATTTACATTAGTTTGCCAGTTTGTCTTTGTGGTTCTTTTGGAGAAAGAGCTTAACCTCTTCATGAAGCTGATAATCCTTGTAAACCATAGCTCAGATGTAGAATGGTGCTTCTGCTTCTGGCTTGAGAGGCTGCTGAATTAACCTGGCACTACAGGATAAACATAGACTAGCAGCATCTTACTTTGAGCCTGTGCTGCTGCTGATCCATAGGGAAACCATGCGTGTCCTTGTATCGTGATTAAGACTAGGATATCGGTGGAGGGTGAAACACACTGACCCCTAACCAGCCAGTTCACATTACAGGATCAGGAGGAAGAGTCGTTCAGCTTTCTTTTCCCTATGCACTGAGTATCTAGATGATACCACATACACCAAACACAGAGCTTGACTCAATATGTGAAATAAAAACAGCACTCCTGTGGGGCTTCCTTTCTCCTGGCTGCTTTTATTCTGCTCCAAAGTGTCTCCATAAATTTAGGCCACGTGGTAGATGTTTATGTGGAGCTTTATGGATAGAGTTGCAGGTGCAGATGGCATTGTTCAGGATAGGTTAAGCAGTGTCCCAGGATGAGCAGCAGCTGGCGTGGGCAGCCTGGCTGAGTGCTGCCAGTGCCCCCCACTGTCTGTGTGTGATGATGTGACACTCCAGCTGTGTGGTGATGGCAGGACAGCTGTGTGCCTTGGGAGTGGGCACTGGGGCAGTGTGTTTATGTGTAGGACTGGGTCACAGGAGCAGCAGGACTCAGGCTCCATTCCAGACTTCCTGTTTGCCTGCAGTATTTGCTGAGCACATGCTGCAGCCATAGAGCTGTGGGATGCACAGGGACAGGGCAGAGGGTTGTTTCTAGTTCAGTCAGTGGGTAACATAGCTCTACGAAGAATCTTTTTCTTTAAACTGGGGTTTTGGATAATTAAAAAACCAGACTAGATTAAAGAACATTTAAAAAGATATGAGGGAATAAGAAGAAACAGTACCTATGATTTTTCCCTAGAACAGAACTTGAGGTTAAGCTAATGTTGACTGCACAGATGCGCAGTTCTGCAGAATTTATCAGTTCTTGCGAGGCAGGTTTTAAGTTAATTCTTTGATAAAACTGCAACACAGCTTCTCAAAAGTAACTTATGCTTCATGTCCTGCAGGAGAAAAACCTTTCAGCTGCAACTGGGAAGGCTGTGACAAGAAGTTTGCCCGCTCAGATGAACTGTCACGCCACCGCAGAACTCACACGGGAGAGAAGAAGTTTGCTTGTCCCGTGTGTGAGCGTCGCTTCATGCGCAGTGATCACTTGACAAAGCACACCCGCCGCCACATGACCACGAAGAAGGTCCCCAGCTGGCAGACAGAGGTTGGCAAACTCAGCAGAATTGCTACACCAGAGAAACCGAAAAGCAGCAGTGCTCTGAGTATGCTCATCCCCATGCCATCGCCTGTCTGTCAGGGCTAGAGTGAGGAAGTACCTTCTCTGCAAACGCTCTGAAGATCAGGAAGAGCTCTGATGGCTGCAACAGAACTGGCAATGGCTTTTTTCCCCATGTTTGTGCATAATTTAGTTTCCTTCAGTTAGGCCCTCTGTTGATAATACTATGTGAGAAATCTATCATACATTTCCTCCTCCCTTCCCTGTTCATTTTTATCAATACTTGGGCAATTGCAATCACCAGCACTTCAGGAAAGCAGAACTCCTAGGAAATTATTTTGGCAATAGGTTAAAAAAGTCACTTGTAATGCTTGCTGTTAATATTTTGATGGACAGTAAAACAGGGTGGTTTTTAATTTTTATACTACTATTTTCTATACCAAATATATTTTGTATTTATTCATTTTGGTCTTGTTATGCAGGCAAATTACTTGACCTGCATTAGTAGGGATGTGCTGGATGAGACCCAGAGTTTTGGAAACTCCTTTTCAGTAAATATAAACAGTTGCATTCAGAGTGTTTTGTAAACACTCAGTATTTGATAATTCATACTGGTTGGTGTTTTCCCACTTGCAGATCCTGATCCTGCAATGGGCTGGTGCTGTTACATTTTCTTTATGCAGGTGACACAGGAGATTAAAGTGGGTCAGTTATTTTTAAAAAAAACCAAACCAGAACGACTTTCCTAGAGAAAACAAGTGTTGAAATCCTCAACATTTTTAAATTCATACCCTTTGCAAGTGGAAGCCAGCTTTTTGTA
>NW_008684624.1:0-20886 GCF_000695815.1 Acanthisitta chloris | reverse complement strand
CCTGAGTCCACATTCCACTGGAGTGAAGTTTGGAGGAGCCAGACTGCTCTGATGGAGGTAAAAGCACAAACACTGTTTAGAAACTGACACTAAAAATAATGCTTTGCTTTCAGTCGTACTAAACCAGCATATCAAAATGAACTGAAAAATGCAAAAAAATGTCAAGATAGCCCATGAGGAATTTTCTGGGTCTCTGTTTATTGTACTGGGTTTTTGACTACAGGAGAAATAGAAAATTAAGGATTTTTTATGTATTGTGGATGCTTGTGCACCTTATAGGAAATTGTTCAAAGCTTTCAGTTACCTGAGTCAATGCACCAGAGGAAGTACTGTTTGTGTCTTGAGTTAAGAAACAGCCACCATGTCAACTTGATGATGCTCCTCATGTGGCCTTACACTTACCCGCAGTACTTTGTATAAAATCACTCTTTTCTATTAAATGATACGCTCTCCCTGTTGAATGGATTTTCTTTTACACAAAGTGTAATCTCAGCTAAGAAGTGGAACCACTGGTTGCAGGAGTGCTGTGTTGTAATGGCATGGTGTGAGTAATAAAATGCCTCTAGCACAGTTGGACTGCTCAGTTTCCGTGGTGCGGAAGGATGTGCGTATGTACTGCAGTGGAGCTGACAGTAGAGCAAAGCACCAGGTGTTCTGCTGGGAGACAGCTCACCTGCTGAATGAAGTATTTTCAGAGTGCTTATTCCTTCTGGACTCTTCTGCCTGCAGTCGCTCCTGCACTGAGGCTTAGTTGAGCACTGAGGAGGACTTTTTTTTTCCCTCAGTATATCAGATGTGGATAACTAGGAATGCACTGTCTCTTGCACTGCTTTGTTCTGAAATCCTGGTCTTGCATCCTGGTGTGGGCAAAGCACAGTTCTCATCTCTGTAAGTGCAGACTTGCTGATCTCAGTTAGCACTCCCCTGCAATCAGCAGAGACCTGTATTAGTCAAAAGCAGAATGCGTCATTATTTTTTACACTAAAGTCTATAGTTATAATTAACAGTAGTAAGTTTTCAGACTGCACTAAATTGGAGTATTGTGCTAAGCATACTGAAGTTTTTGTGCCTGACCTTGCAAATGCCACACCCTGTTCACTGACACGTGCTGTGATCCCCCTGACCCCAGCACACCTGTCAGTGAGTGTGTGTGCAGACCTTGCTTTGGACTCCAAAGGGCTCGGTTGGAATGGCTTTTCCTGGGAAAGTGGATGCTTGTGGTGTTGCTGATCTCTGTCTAGATGCAGTTTTTCCAAGTTTTCTGTGGTGAACAAAGAGATGTCAGTGCTCTTACTTTTTGTTTGGGTTTTTTTCCTTGGAAGTCCCTTAGAACAAGAGGTTTGGGTTTTGGACGCCCTTTTCGCATGCTTTTAACCAGGAGAAGCATGTCCTGTCTCAGTCCAGTAGCCAATGTAGTACTTCATTTTTTTACAGACTAACCATTTATGGTGCTCATCTGAGCAACACAGCTTGGAAACTTATGTCATAACTAAGTAAACTGTCGTGTTAGTTTGATGGACTGGAGAATACAGGATTTTAAAACGTGTGTCGTGTATGCGTGTCATGATGTGGAAAAGCAATGGCTCTCCTTGCTGGGTTTACCTGGCCTGCAATTCCTGGCAGCCTGTTCCAGCCAGGCGTGTGCTGCCTCCCACCACCTGTGTCTGGGATGTGCAGATCTTTCTCTTGTGGATGTGCATGAATAGCTGTGCTATGGTGTGGCTGTGTCTGCTCTGTTTGCTCTGTCTGTTCCTTCCTGCTGTCAAAGGGTTATTTATGGATTAAGCATGACTGGGATAGCTGCTCTCTTTGCACTTTACTGCCTGAACTCTGTTGTTCAGTCTTTTTATGTTGAGCCTATATTTTAAGGAATTGGAATCACATTTTTGTACCTGTTTTTAACTTCTATTAAATAAAATGTATGTAATGTGACTGGTTTTAAATCATAAAAATCCTGTGAATTTTCAGGTTTCCTAGGCATCCATTCCAGAACTATGTAAATCCATTTGGATTAGGTTGTATGTCGAGGCCAGTGGAAGACTTTGGGGCTTGCTAGTTCACTTACTGTAAAGGCAGGATTTTTTGGATCCTGTTGTAAATGGACCAGTGCTTGTTCATTTATAATTTCACACCACTCTTTTGATGTATTTGGTGGCACACATACACCACCACTAGGGTTTGGGACAGAGGTCCTTACTCTGTTCCAGCGTGGCCCCCAGCAGCTGTTGGCAGAAGCGCATGGGCTGGGTGCTTCTCTGTTGGTGTTGCAAGCTGTGCATGGCATGAATGCTGGAAATAAAGAAGAGATGAGAATTTAACTCCAAAGATGGCTGTGCCAGCCCTGGTTCTTCCTGCGTACCTGCACTCTGGTGGGGAAGTGGCTGTGGCAGGGTAGGTGTCACCTCCAGGTCTCAGCTGGGAAAGGTGTCCAGCAATGGTGACAGCAGCAGCAACTACCTAGGTTTTAATGCACCTCTGCTGTTTATTTCCCTCTGACCAGTTCCCAAACTGCAGCAATGTTTATTTCCAGCAGGAAGGGAGGGGGTATAATGATTCCAGCTTTTTGTCATGGCTTTTCACTGCAAGGTGGCTCAGTCTCTGCAGTCAGAGCCCTTGGAGAGCAACCTGGGAGAGGTGACTCAAGGCTTTGCAGAAAAGCACACTGTTCTTGGAAGTGTGGGGAAGGTGAGAAGATCTCACGGATGGTTCTGGTTGCCCCAGAAGAACTAGAAGGGAAGGCTTTGCTGCAGGATCAGTGCTCTGGCAAAGTGGCACAAACTCTCCAGCCACTGTGCTCTGCAGGTCAACACAGCGGTTTTGTTTCCTGGGGGAAAATGTCTTATTGTTCCTTCTACTGTTTCTCAAGGAAGATTTTTCTGAGCTCATACCCCAAACTATACTTCTAATTTTTTTGCCAATTTTGATACTGTCTCCCTTGCTTTGTTTGCATGAAACATGGCAATGAATTTCAAAGTTTTGTGCTCATCCTTCTGCTTTTCCTTAGAACCATGCTGTGGTCTGAGCTGTTCTGTGCAGCCAGGATATGCACCCAGTACACATCCTGATGGGGCTGGAGTCTGGAAGAGTTTCATCCCATGAGAGAAAACAGCTTGCACGCAAGGAAGCCTTCCCAGCTACCCTTGTGCTGGCACAGGCGTTGTGGAGGGCAAGTCTGTTTTGTAGCCATTCTAAATACCTTGAGTAATTTTCTAAAGGAAAATGCATGTGTCCTCAAACATGTCTATGGGCCTAATGCTGCATTTTGCAGTCAGACTGGCACTGCTTGTGGATACACACATCACACTGTGTGGTTGTACAGCCAAACAGCTTAGCAGCAGCTCACCTCTTGCAAACCGATGAGCATGGATCCACTGGAGGAGTGAACCCATTCTGAAGCTGCAGAGCAGGGTGGGCAGAGGTGGCCCATGCTGCCAGGTGGCCGCACACCTGCTGTGCTGACGCTACAGCTCTGGCTAACTCTCCCTTTCCAGCTGTGAAAGCTGTACTCAACATCCTGTGACTGATGAAGGTGGCCCTTGATCTGTCATCTTGTGAGCTGAATTCTGCCTCAGGGTTGCATCTGGCTTGAGTTCACCTTCTAACTGGTTTTGAAGTTTAATCTGTGAGTCCATCTGCCTGTTTACCTTCCGTTCGTGTCTGGCAAGGCAGCTTCAGGCAGGCAGGCTCTGGCTGTGAGAAGACAAACTACTTCCACGAGTTCAGGAAGAGTAAATCGTGACTCAAACCCCAGCAACCTGCAGGCTGAAGAAACAGCGAGATGCTTCATGAGGAAACTGCAAAGCCTCAGCCACATCTCACAGCTCAGGCAGTCCTGGGGTTCCCTTCTCTGCTGATGCTGTTTCTTTCCAGCGGCATTTTCTTTCCAGACTGCTTTCATCCTCTGTCAAATGCAGCCTTCCTCATTTTCTGCTTTAGTCCTTGGGTGTAGGAGACGGAAATTGGGTGACTTCTACGTCCCAATGTGTGCAGCAGGTCATGGGCACATCTTAGACATGCAGAAAACTTGAGCAAGCTGGAGACTTTCCTGCAAGAAAGGAAACTTTCCTGGGAGAGTTTTTCCTAGATGGGAAGTATACCGTAAGTTTAATTTTCTCCCTTATAATGTCTCTGAAGTTCAGAGTAATTTCTGTTGGTTATCATTGTCCAGATAAACCTATTTCATCCTGTGCAAATAATTGCCACGTCCTGTGTCCAGAGTGGGGTGAGAGGGAACCCTGTTGTGGATGTGGTCAGTGCCAGGCAGCTGGTGCTCCACCTCCCTGCCAAATGTGATGGGGAGCTCCATGACACTCCTGTGTCGCAGATCCGGGGCTGCTCCTTTCTGGGGTAGAGGCTCCGTTTTGGCTTCTAGGGTTGTGTGTGTGAATAATTTGGCTGAAAGCTTGTTGGAGGAAGGAGTTTGGAGAAAAGCATCCCTGGAGTGGTGAGGTTGACACCCTTCTTTTTCCTCTAATATTATGAAGGTGAGTAGATGACAGTGGAACCCTGGACGTGATACATCAGGGAACTATTAACTGCTCTGCTCTTGGAGATCTGGGCAATGGGATGCTGGCAGATATGCCTATAGGAGGCCATCCTTACATACACTGGGCAGAAGGACTGGCATTCAAGATTCCAGAGGCAGAGGTGAACTATAAAGGTCTCCTATTCCAAGGAGCTCTGGTTATGGTGACTGGCTGCTCTTCATCATTCTTTCCAGCCATCTCACCCAGCCACAGATCAATCACAGCTTTGTTTTCCCCACTTGAGTATACTTACAGCTCCCAACTGAATTCTTGAAGCTTGTAGATTTCACTGGATGACTGCACAATAGGTAAAAGACAATTTACTTCCTAAAACCGTTCCGCCACTGATCTGTTTTCTTAGGTGCTCTTTGGGAAAGGGTTCTGCCCACTTACTGGGCTACTGGAAAGGCAGAGCTCTGCAAAAAGAAGCAGCATCCATTGCAGTGCTGTCAAAAAGAAAAGGCATCTATGAAGAAAGAGGGAAAAGGATTCAAAGCATTTGTTTGCACATGAGAAACATGGGTTTGAGTGAAGCTGAGAGTCTGAGGAAGTGTGCAACTGTTCTGTAGTTTCGGGTTCATTGATTTTGTTTTTAAAGGTCCTGGATTGAGTAATTTAGAAAACAAGGCTTTATGTTTTCACCACCAGCACCTTTCAGCTGGCACCCTGTTGCATGGCCAGGTAAGAAAACTCCTGAACTTGTGGACTCACGGGGCTCAGGAGTGATGATATCTTCTCACGCACTAAAGAGTGATTTTTCATGATTAGCTTAAAAAATTACCTTCTTCAATCCTCTCAGCAGTTGTGGTCATAGGAGGTCTGTACAGACAGCCAAATGAATAGCAAGGCTCTCTTACTCCTTTTGGACTGGTGCAAAACACAGTGTGTAGCATTTGTCTTTGTTAGATGAATAATGTAGTGATTTGGTTAAAATGCTGTCCTTTTGCTCTTTATTAATGGAGATTTATAGTGTTAGCTGAAAAGCCATGGTCAGCTGCCCTGTCTTATGCTGTGTGTATTGAACAGAGGGTAGCCTCTAAAATGACGAATGAGAGACTGCAGAACCCTACTTAGTTCTAGCAGAACTGTTCTAGGGGCAGGAAGTATGGGCAAGCTGAATTTTTTTTTCCTTTCAAGCATTTGTGATTTGATGATGGTCACAGAGAAATACCATGAAAAGAAAACAAACTTTCTGATAATTCAGCAGGTGGGATGTCAGCATTCACTGCCTGAGATGTGGCAAAGTGATCTACATAGTGCACTTGGCCCTTTTTTTAAAAAAACCAAAACCATTAATTCAGGAATTAACTCAGGTTATTTCCGGTTCTCAGAGGGCTCAGGTACTTCTTCAACATGATTATTTACCTACAAATGATCTAGTGTCCTGTTTTCCCTGAGAAAAGGATGATCAAAAGTAGTGTGTGGTGGGTTGGCCCTAGCTGGATGCCAGGCACCCACCGAAGATGATTTGCCATGTAAGCCAGAGAGTGTTTTTCAGATCATTTGATGCCTTCACTGAGGGCTACATAGAGTACAGACACATTTATTTCTGTTTTACAGGTACAAGGAATCACAAAGTACTTAAAATATAACATCTTAAGAGGTGTCCTGCTGTTTTCTCTTGCATTTACACATAGCGAAGACTTCATCTGATGTCTTTTATACTTCAGCTGAAGACAGAAATAAGGTATTTTTCTACTTCTGATAATAAGCAGCTACTCAAAATATGTTAAGATGCAGAAAAAATAAAAGCAGAAACCCCAAAATACCAGGTTTCCCTGTCTGGGTGCATTGAAAATGCACTGTTTCCTTTGGAAACAGTGCATTTTGGAAACTTTCTGTTTTACTTTGCAGTCAGCTAAGGGTCAAATCTAATGATTTTTCTTTTAGGTTACCTACCGAGGACAAGAAATACACAGGAAGGCCAGGAGTGGCAATTGTGAAAACTGATCACAAACAGCTGCTCTACAAGAGCATGAATGTTGCACGAGATGAATGGTTGAAATGGTGATGTGCATCCTGCTTTCGCTGGAGGATCTGCACCAAGGAGCCCCAGGTAGGACAGCAATGCTGAGATCCTGCCCCAAAGGGATTGTACAAATCCTATGTTCCCTGATGGCTCCCAGGAGCCTCATTTGCCCGTGTGGTGGGAATTGAACTCTGGGATCACACTGCCTATGCTCTGGGTGGTGAGCTCACTCCCCTCTTCCTCTTACATCCTATACTGGGGACCACATTGAAAGAGACAGTGCCAAATTCAGACCTGAACCTGGAGCTTGCATAGTGCAAGGAGTGAATTTGGCATGTTTTAAGTGGCAGGAACACGAATCTAATGAAACATCATCTTAAGTGAGTTCTGGATCAGACCATATGACTGCATTTTTATTCTGCTAAGACAAAGCAAGATCTTCCTTCAAAGCAACGTTTCAACACTTGAGTATGACACTTCAATCCTAATACAGGTTCATTTGTAAATAGCATTTAGAAATGGGCTTCTAAATATTGATTCACAAGATTAATTGGTCCCTCTTCCAGTGGCACCGACCAGAAATCAACAGCTGATGCAGATCATCGTGCTCTCACTCAGAGCTGGTCCAGGCTCCTCCATGCTTCCCAAGAAGCCACACTGCCTCTCATGCTCCACCACCCATCTCTCCCATGCCATCTGCCATGCAAGGGGTAATTTTATCAGTAGCAGTTTTGCTCCAGCTGGGCTTCCAGGATCACACCTGAAATTCTTGTGGCACGGGACAAGATTCAGCGGCAGTACTCCCGCTCAATGCTTGCCATGAGCTCCTCCTCGGAGTAATCATACAATATTGTGGACTGTCCTGATGGCTTCTTGCTGTTATTTCCTGGGCACCTGACACAGAAGAGAATGAGTTATTGGTGTTATAAGAGAGAATCAGGCTCTGAAGACACAAGATGACATTTCACATTTTTTTTGTGAATGGAAAGACTGAGCTGCTTCTGGCTTGCTGAGACACAGATACTCTGTTATGTCTAGTTCCCACACCCCACGGGCACACTGCCTGCTGACATTTGCTATCACTTGGCACCTTTTTTATTCTGTGTATTTATTCTGTACTATTTATTATAGTACAGCCCTTACAATCCTGCAGATCAAACTCTCAGAACCTCTTTATCAGTTAGGTTCGAGACCTAACTAAAAAATTGTGTAACCTTTATGCTAGTTACTAGTTTTAAGGTTTTATGCACAAAGAGATTTTTTGTGTTTGTATCTGTAAGGGATTTGAGTGTCAACCAAAGTAAGAATTCAGCTCCCTCAAACTGCTCTTACAGCTTTGTTTTCACATCAGCACAACTCTCCCATGAGTGGGAACTGATGTATGATTCAAAGGGAACTGGTACAGGGTTTATTGGTGTCATCAGGGGGGGTTTATGTTTGAGTACAAGAGAAATCTGTCCCTACCTGCATGAGGGAGAACAGTGAAAAGCCTTCTGCAAGCTTTGACCACTGTAGCTCACACTACCAATTAAATCTACTTGATCTTGCCCTCCAGGACTCAAGAGAGGAACCAGCAGCTGAAAAGCGAGCACTCCTCCTTGGCCTCGTAGAGAACTGGGAGGTGAGCAAGCTGGGCTGTAAGGCTTGTCGTTTCTGGAAGTTGGAGCACATGGCTCCATGAAATGGAGATCATAGTGAGGTGCAGAGCTAAGTGGAGGCTTGAGCTGGTAAATCCAAACTGTACACTGCTCTGCCATGCCATGTCAACTGGATGGCTTACTTTGTGACCATCCGCTGGTGAAGAACAAGTAAGCAAGAAATAATTGGGGTTTTATGTCAGTTAGTTGGTTGTCAAAGAGGAGAGATTTTCATATCTAATAGCATGGCTCCAGATCTGTCCCAGATTCATCATGCAATATCTATTGACTTACCACTTCTCTGAGGATGAGATCTATCTCACCCTTGGTCTTGCAGCTAGGATGAATTTTTGTCATTAGCTTCTTTCAGTGAAAAAAACCCGAGGACCTCTTTATTACATGAAATCATAGAAGCTGCCCCAAAGCAGGTAAGTAAACGTAGAATCAGAATTGAAGAAAAGAGCCCTGTGAAATTATTTACTAAGGGAACTTTGTCCTGTAGAGGAGGAGTTTTCATACTGCTCTCCTTAGTCCAGGGAGCATCCTCTATGTTCCCCCAGCAGGCAGCAGCCAGACTCATGCTAATGTGGCTGTGGAGCAAATGGCTGCAGAGCAACCCTTCCTCTGCTCCTATCTGCCCAGCTCAGGGAGGCTCCTGCCCAGTCCAGCTGCTCTGACTGAGCTGTTTTTATGCCGTGCCTCCTGTGTGTCAGGAATAGTTTGATATTTTTCCTGAAGTCACCTGATGAGCAGCTGGCATGGCCACTGGGTCGTGTGGGTGTTCTATGCTTATTTACACTGCACTGTGCCCTTGACGGCGAGTTCTGCTGGCAGCAAGTAGTATTTAGCAACTGGACTTTTCTGCTTATTCCTTTTGTTCATTTTCCTTCTGAGGGGCTGTGGGGCAATATGTTTTCCTCTGCAGTAAATGAGACCTGAGAAGAAAGCTACAAGTCCAAGAGCTCAAACCATACACCAGCAGCTACAAAGCAAGAATGGGAAAAGGAAATACAGAAATATGACTTAAACACATGATTTACTGATTTAAACTCTGCACTGTGACAATCCTCAAACTGATTTTATATTACGTGATGTGTAAGAGGCAGAACCCTTGGCAGCCCCACAGAACAGCCTTTGTTTCTCTTAGTGGTTACATAATTATCCACTGTTAATTATTCTCGAAGTTTTGTCCTGCATGGAGAAAATCTCCAGGTAAAATTGGAACTCGTTGAGAAATAGATGTACTTTAAAAAAACCAAAAGCAAACCCTACTTACCATGCACACACCCCAGAACTGAGAGGAAAAGAGAGGGCTGTGTTTCTTTCAACAGCAAAGGAAAAGTAAGTGCTGTTCATACTCTATTTTTGTGGAAAAATTTTCTACCATTTAATATGGAAAAAGTTGCAATAATTTTAAAAATGAAAGCTTTCGCCTGGATAAAAGGAAAAAACTTCTGCACCCTGAGGACAGCAAGCAGAGGAGCTGGCTGTGGTTGCACAGGCTCATCCTTGGAGGCTTTTAAGACCTGATGGGACAAATCCTGGAGTGTTCTGCTTTGACTTCACAGCTGATCCAGCCTGAAGCAGGAGATTGGACTAGAGACCTCCTGAGGCCATCCCGACCTGAACCTCAGTCTCATAGGGACGTTGGTGCAGCTGTTCCGGCTGATCCTGGAATTAAGCAAAAGGCTGTGGCAGGGAAACCTGCAGCGCAGGCTGTGGGCAGGACAGGAGCTGTGGACCACAGGTCTGCTCCCATGCTCCTCCAGCTGCTCCCACAGCAGAGGAGGCTCCTTGATGCTCACATCACCATGTGCCAGGGCTGCAGGTCAGGGCTCCAAAGACCTCAAGTCCAGCTGAGGGCTGTCAGACTTTCCAATTCGGAAAAGAACAGGTTAGTACATTGAGGGGAAAAATTTTCAGACCCCAGATGTTCTGGGGAAGGAGAGAAACCTGGGAAGGAACAAAGCTGAGAGAGAAGGAACTAGCTGAAATGTATACAAGAGAGGAATTTGCAGCATGGTAGGACAGCAAGGAAAAAGAAGGCTAATGCAGCTATTACTGGGCAGGCTTCTGGGTACCTCATTGCTAAAATGTTATTAAGAGCTTGGAGGAAGTTTAGAAAGCAGCAATAAAAGTGATTTAAGAGGCTAGAGCAGAGCAATTTAGGAAAGAGGAAAGCAAGAAATGTGCTCCATTTCAGCTACAGACCTCTCCATATTTAAAGATACTTAAGGGAAGCAGGAATTATTGCTGGAGTTTTGTTAAATGGAAAGACAATGAACTATGCAACGTGGAGAAGGAAATGCAAAGGGAAAAATTGGACCAAAAGTGAGCAAAACCACCTCTGAGCAAGATCCCAGCAGTGAGGATGGTTGGCAGTGCCACATCCCTGGTGTCAGGCAACTGCCTGGTGTGGGGGAGAGCTGCCTGCAGGTTCCAGTGACAATGGGTGACTAAGGTGACAAGGTCTGAGGTAAAAACCTGAGTTCAGTGGCTGAAAACTAGGTTGGGGTGAGTCTAGGCCAGTGTTTATCATTTTGCTGAGGATGGGAAAGTCCAGGGTTAATCATTAAAATGCCTTCTGCAAGACTTTGTAGCTGAAAAAATGGGTCAAACCAACACCCTGGTAACTGTGCCAGTGACATGAGCCTTGGCAGCAATTATAAAATCATTACAGCATTCCTGGGCTGTGTCATCCACCCGTGGACTGCCAGATGCTAGAGAGAGGTTCCCAAAAGAATTGTGGGGCTGTGGGCATGGGGTGAGAGGTAACATAGCCCAGTGAGGAACACATCCAGCTGTGTTCCCATGTGCATCCAATGTACCAGGGCCTGGTTTAGATGCTTAGGTGGTGTCAAACAGACACGTTTGCAGTACAGGAGGTGCACACCTACATCTATCTTGCGTGACTGCTCTCTTGACAGACAGTATTAAGTCTCCTAGTTTTTCTTCTCCTTGCTTGACATTTATTTCTCCTTTAATTTGCTTTATGGGAATTTCTTCAGTCAGCAACTCTATCAAGACAAGGCTGACTTGCTGTTTGTCACGTGAGTGTTTATCTAGAATGATTCTTGCCACAGAAATGTGAAGGATGAGACACCTATGCACGTTAACCTCTGTTTCTGGGACTTGATTTGATTTGATTTGATTTCTTCAAAATGCAGTTTTGCTGGGTGCTGGATCGTTTCCAAAATCTGTTCACACAGTTCTTGCCAGCAGAAATTGCAGCCCCTACTTATCTTGGGCAGTACAGGTACTTCACACATGAGCTGTGCTATGGGGTTCTGCAGCTGGTATAAAATAAAAGTTATCTCAATTAAAATAACCTCCTGCTCCATCATTCCAGATCAGAAACCAGTTTCTGCTGTCTTGAGTCTTCTCTTTGTGTGTCAAAGAGGGAGGGAGAAGGAAAGCCTTGTCAGGGTGTGAGGGGCCAGCATGCTGGATAGCTCAGTGAGGGACTGTGGCAGGGCTGGCTTTGCACCCCAAGAGGAGACTCTTCAGTTGCCATCACAGCCCAAAGCCCATTGAGGATGCTGGAAAGTCCAGGAGAGGTTAAAGTCCTCAGGAGAGCACCTGGACAAACCTTGCTGTCAGAACAACCAAGGGCAGCTGTGTTTTCCGAGCAGCCTTACCAGGTGAGCTCTCTGACAGCTGGGAGGGAGAGGAGGAGGAGGGAGGACAGCAGCTGGTGCCATATCCACTAGCACTTCTCAGCGTTAGTAGGTCACACGGCCTGAATCTGCAGATAAGTCTGCTGCTGAGTGCTGCAGGAGCAGAGGGGCTGGATGACAGCCAGAGCTTAGCGGTGAAGAGAGTAAGGAGACGATATTTTAGGATGTTTTTTCCAAGCCTCTTCATCTGGGTTTCTTTAACACGTGTTAATCTGTCCTCATTGCTCTTGGTGCAGGCAGACTTGGTGGCTCACTCTGCTCAGTAGCTTTTGCTTGTGGAAGATTTTGGATTTCATTTGGCACCCAGTGCAGCAGGTCCCCACCATTTCCCTGTCCCTAAGGGACACTCATGTCTCTAACTGGTGTAGCATGGGAGCATATCATGGGCTTTCTCTTATGATTTCTGGGGAGCCAAGAGATGTTATTTTCCTCTTCCACATACTCCAGAGCCCATAGGTGACCTGTGGGTCAACGAGGGCCTGAGCTACTCATTGGAGCAATCCTCCACAACTTTCCAACAGCACCTCCGAGGTGCCTCTCTGACATGTGGACAACCTAAATTCCCCATTGTTCATGACCAGGAATGAATCTCTATACTGTATTTGAGCTGGAGCCTGGATCTTTTCAAGGATCATAGCTCCTGGATTTTTTTAAACTGGTAAATAAGAAGGCAGAATATTTAGGGCTAGAAACCATTTCACACTGTTCCACCTCTCTTTTGTGCAGTGTGAGTGATGTGGAAATAGCTTTCCCCTTTAAGGTCCCTCTATTCCACCTGCTTTCTCCCCCTGAAGTTATAACAAAAGCAGGGGGTACTCACTGATGGTCAGCGTTGTTGTTCTCTGGGCCTGGTGGGCTCCCAGTTAACAAAGCCTGGGAAAGAAGAAGAGATATGTATTTCAGTTACAATACTTTAAATTCAAGGAAGGTGATTCTTCTCCTCTATTCTGCTCATGTGAGACCCCACCTGGAGTACTGGGTCCAGCTCTGGGGTCTCCAGCACAGGAAGGACATGGATCTATTGGAATGAGTCCAGAGGAGGGCCATGAAAGTGATCAGAGGACTGGACCACCTTTCCTGTGAGAACAGGCTGAGAGAGTTGGGGCTGTTCAGGGAGAAGAGAAGGTTTTGGGGAGACCTTATTGCAACTTTTCAGTACTTAAAGGGGGCCTATAAGAAAAATGGAGAGAGGCTTTTTACCAGGATTTGTGGTGGCACGACAAGGGGCAACAGCTTGAAACTGAGAGGGCAGATTTAGAATAGAACTTAGGAAGAAACTCTTTACTGTGAGGGTAATGAGGAACTGGAACAGGTTGCCCAGAGAGTTGTGGATGCCCCATACCTGGAAATATTCAAGGTCAGGTTGGATGGAGTTTTGAGCAACCTGGGCTAGTCGAAGGTGTCCTATGGTGGGGGGTTGGAACCAGATGATTTTCAAAGGTCCCTTCCAACCCAAACCATTATTTCATTCTATGACACCTACCTCTGTCTATAGTGGGCTAACTCTGCCCTGGTTTAAACCCCCAGCCTCTGCAGAGACAATACAGGTACAAGAGACTCCTCTTCACCAGCCCTGTTGTGCCAGCTGTCTTAGCATTCCGGGCAGTAAAGTAGCTGCAGGCTACAGAACCAAAATCACTGAACATTGACTTGTTAAACCTCCCACTTTTCCCAGGAATATACACTGCCCCACCAGCTGACAGGTTGCACTACAAGAATACCTGCTAAGGATGGAGGTTACTGCAACATGGATCCAGTTCTTTTCACCCAACAGAGCTGTTTCCCTGAAATGATCCATCTGGATCCTATGCTGAAATTCACCCACATTCCAACAGGACACCTGGGGAGCAACCTAGGCCAAACCTAACGGTATTTAAAATGGTGCAATGATGGGACTGTCACCCTCCAGCTAGACCAGTAATAAAATGAAACCCCTGTAGTCAGATGCTACTGAGAATAATAGAACTTTCATCTTTTTCTACTTTTTCACTGTACTCTCACAGGGAAAGGGAGTGGGACAGGGACATGGCTTTGCATAAAACTAGACTCATCTTGGTTTGCCACTACTTTTTCTGAGCAGCAGTCCTAAAGCTGGTAGGCATCCTTTGTACAAGCTACCCTGACTCTCATGACGACGCTAGCAGATGTTAAACAGGTAGCACAGTGAACCAAAGTGAGGGCTTGGCTTCCAGAAAATGAAAAGTTGCTCCATTAGTGTGGAAAAGAGGAAAATATTTTTCCATACAAGAAGAAAGGGAAGCAAAGGAACCAGGGAGAGGTATGACAACTTGCAATTCAGAGCCACTGCCTATGCCTCTGCTGTGTGGTGTTTCTGCAGGGCTGGATGGGATCAAGCAATTCCTCAGTAAGATCATGTATATGCTCTTGAAATAGCTCAAACCTGTGCTACCTCAAGGTCCAACAATGCATGGGACTGGTGCTGGTCAGTGTGGGAGCTATGGAGGGGAGATACTCTTCTATCAGCAGTGCTGGTACAGCACAGTTTTGTGCCAGTTTAAATCAGTTGGTATTGGTCAGGCTTGTATGTGCCATCCCCTGGATAGAAATGCCCACCTGGGTGTCTGCCATTATTGCACAGAACCTGATTTTATTTTGAAAGGAGATGTTTTCACTGCACTCCTTCCTCAGCTGCTTCTCATGGGGATGGACAGGAGTTGAGGTTTAAACACCAGTCTCTGCTAGACAGATAGAGGTGTGCTTGGCAGTGAATTGCTCAGCTCTTCCCTGCCTCTTGCATGGGCTTTCAGCTGCTGTGGTCACCTTTGGCTCCCATGCCTCAGCAGGTGAGGATGGCACAGCAAGGGCACCTCTCATGGCAGTGGGTCAACACCTCTTCCAGGTGAGCCCTTAGTAGCTTCCACTTCTGGAGCTGGGAAAGGTGTCTGTCATCCACAGTAATTCACATCTGAGCTGCTTGCTTAAAATGACAAAAGATATTACTAGTCTTTCGTAGCATTTTAGTTTGATACCTGCCAAAAGGCACTCCACATCCTTTCAGAAGAGTTCCTGCTTTTTGGCAACACTTTGTTTTCTCTGGAAGAGCCTGAACTACTCTAGAAATGGCTTCTGGGTCCAAGTGGAGACAGGGGTATGTGAGAAAGCTGACAGTGAGGGAAGACAGTTCCTGCCTGATGATTTGGCAATCTCCCATAAGTAGAAGAGCAAGAAGCAGTGCCAGGAGAACACTGTGCTGAGCTCCGAGGGCTGCCTTCTCCTGGGATTGTGTCTCACAACACAGCTCCTCATCCATCATCCAACTGGGCTACTGCTGCCACCCTGGTTTCCTTGCACCAGGCGAAGATCATTATTCATCCTCAGCACCAAGGGAAATACAGTTCTTCAGGAGTGCTTTGATGCTGTTCTTCCCACAGTGAGAAACCAGCTTCCAACACTTCTGGTCAAAGGATGGGTTTGGATAATTTTTGGGAGGGGTTTGAATTGTACAGAAGGTTTTCTGGGTTTTTTTTCCCTATGTGGCTGACTCCTCCATATTTTGAGCTGTACGTGTTGTGTGGGTGGAAGACAGAATTAATTAGTCATCAGGACAGAGCAACTCTGGTTAGCAAAATCTGCTTCTCTATGCAAAACCTGCTCCCACCTTCTCCAAGGGATCTGTCAGCAACAATACTTATTTCCCAAGAGAATCTGGCATTGGCACAGGTAGATCTCTACCAACATTTAATCCAGCTCATGAGTCAAAAATGGTGGACAGTGAAAACAAAAGGCACCTCCAGCCTCTGCCCTTCTCCTGCTGTTAGAGCCTCTGTGCTTTGGGAGCTGCTGCTAATTCCTGCGGGCAAAGGACACACAGCTGCAAGATGCCAGGGTGCCACGCGAGCCGGGCAGCAGGCAGGACGCGGAGCACTGCTTGTCATGGGGCCATGAGACATAATAAAAACTGACCCCACCCAGCCCGCTCAGGATTGCTGTAATGTATATGTTGCAAGTTCAGCAGATAATTAGTATTAGTCCTTTATGTGGGTTAGGATGATGCGAACGTCACGACACTTTAATATTATAGGTTCCTATCCTACAGCTAAATAAGTAATTGCTGGCCTGGTTGGCCTGTGCCCTGTTAAGAGATAAATGAAGTCAGCTTCTCCTTTCTGCAGCTTGCAGTCATCTTTTTATTACTCATCCAGACTGCAGCATGGCTCCTTGTTTTCCACCCTGTTCTCAGCGTGGGCATCTTGTGCTGGGGTCTGTTGTGCCACAGAGCTCGACATCACCCCCTCCTCCAAGTTTAAAGGCTGCACATTAAACTCACCGAGCATGTACCCAGGTTTAATTTAATGTAATGAGACGTGAGGTGGAGTGATTTGGCAGTCATTGCACATGCAGTTCAGCTGTCCTTTGTGTTAGGGCAGCGGCTCCTGGGAGCAGGGCAGAGCAGAGAGCTGGAAGCAAGAGCTGTTTCTTTCTGCTGCATGTATGAATGAGCACTCCTGGGGTGCAGCTTCCCACTCCCTCCAACCTCATACAAGTTCCTTGTGGTCCTACCAGCCCTCATCTCTCCCCCTCAACTTCCTCCCTTCTTCCTCTGTAAGCAGGTGAACTGGGTGAGTACACCATCATCCGGGACCCACAGGGCAACCTGGATGGAGCTGTGCACCTTCAAAAGCTCTCAGCTGCTCCCAAGCTGCACTTAAACCAGTCAACTACGGCCCTGACTACTGAAATCATGTCTCCAAAACTGGGAGGCCAAATTCAAACTGTCTCTTAAAGATGGTCCCTGTGCTGGTCCCTGAGCCATGCTTGAGCATTGTTTGGGAGACTGTAAGTTGGTTCTGACCAAATCCATGCCAGCTCAGCAGGGCAGACCATCACAGTGCAACGCCAGACAACTGCTATAGCAGAGTTCACCAGTACATACATAGCTCTGAGATGCGGTAGAGATACAGGCCCTGCATGGTTCCATCACATACAGAGGAACCTGGAGAGTGACTGAGCCACCTAAAACATCTACATGGGAGCAGTGTGGTCCCTGCCAGTGCTAGTCCACTGAGCTGTAGTTTCATAGTGCACCTTTTCGACAAGACGTAAGCCAGTGCCTTCTGCCCTGCCTCTGCTCCTCCCAAATCCCTCTTCACAAACACCTCATGAACAGGACCAGGGGACCTGTCTGAGCTGAAATGCACACCCCCTCCCTTGGCGAGGAGGGAGGCGATGTCAGCCAGAGAACATCGCAAGTGCAGTTCGCAGCAGAGCATGGATGGCTGAGCTGGTACAGCAGCAGGGCAGCACCCTCCAGCGACGCCAGCACAGGACATGGGGGGCTAAGGCAGTCGCCACTGCCAAAATCAGCCTCTCACAAACCCGTAGCCAGAGTTATTGCTGGCATAAAAAAGTAGCTTACCTAAGGTATCAGTAAGAACCCAACGGGACATATGGCCCCAGCTGCACCCTGGGCAAAGCACTCCCAGCCTTGCTCTGGTCTGCAGCAACATCCCCTGGCCAGCGAAGGAATTAGGAGCAGGCAGTGGACGGGAAGTGGGCAGGGATGCAGGGAGTTCCCACGCTCCTCTCCTGCCAACAAAAACACCAGCTCCCAGCTATTCTGCGCATGCCCTGAGCTTAGGTTTTTAGATCAGAAATAGTTCCAGGGCAAAATCAACCCATGCTCTGCCAAGTGAAGGGGGGGAGTAGTGGAAAATACCTAGTCAGCAGTTTTCCAAGTCCAGCTGCAATACAGCTGTGCTGGGAGGGTGACGCTGGCTGAGGGGACAGCACAGCTCACTGCTTCTGGGCTCTGATGGAGTTTCAGGTGCTTTTAGCAAGACACGGAACATAATGTGAGAGAGAGGGAGACCTTTAGCTCAGCAACCACCAGATCCACACCTGGACATTAAGTGCAGAATCTGAAATAATCTGACTTTGGGAAGTTCAAGGAGTCCCACATATTCAGCTGGAAAAGGCCTTTCCTGAAGCCCCCTGGCCAGTGGAGCATGGCTCCCTGCACAACTGTAGCACAATGTTTTGACTCGAGGGCATTTTTGACTATTAATACAAGGAAGAAAATGCTGAAATAAACTGTTAACAACGCCGAATTAGAAAGATCAAACTTCTGTTTGAAGGAAGCGCATTTCAACAAGAGTAGAAAAATAAACCTGAGTTTCTGTAAGAAACTAATGGCACATTACAACAAATGTCCCTACAGGACCCCTATGTGTTTGCAGCTGGGACCAGCCAGCCACGAGGTGACGCTGTGCCACATCAATCTGCACATAAAACCTTTATTTGGCTGAAAAATTCAGGCAAAGCTTTGGAGACTTCGGTGTTTTAAAAGTATATGATAGCCCCTCTAGAAGTCGGTTAGTACACCCTCTACCTGTGTTATTCCTGTGCTGCAGCTGAAATCACATCCTGTCTCCAGTCAGGAGGAGTGACGGCACTGTGGAAAAAGCTGATAAAAGCAAGACCCTAATGTATCTGCACGATTCTTCCATTTCAGGAAACTAATAGGGAAATGCTTGAGGGCACAACCTTTGCTCTGGCTTCCACCAAGAGCTGCCACCCCTGCTCTCTGCTGTGGCAGCACCTGCAAAACCATGGCAGCCTTTAAATGTGCCTGCAACTTTCTCCACCAGCCCATGCCACCTGGCCTGAACCACCACTGGTGCTGCCAGTTTGCTGCTGGATGAAAAATTGTGCCGCAGTTCTGGTGTGAAGCACAGTGTTGATGCACACACTATGCCCAGGAGAAACCCAACCACGAAAGCAGAAACCCGAGTCCTTGCAATTCTGCTCTCTTCTGATGATGTTAAAGCTCCCCTCTGCTCCCACTGGGCTGGAATCTGCTCCTCTATGGGCTATTTCTCATCAGACTTGTCTACTGTAATACCTCCTTGTTGCCTTTCCTCTTCTTGCCTCACCTTTTCCCCATTACCTCTGCCAGATCAACTCATCCTTCTCTGAAATTTCTTTGCTCATCCTTCAGTTTGCACAGCTGAGCAGTGCAAAGCAATCAAGTTTCCACTGCAAGACAGAAACTACAAATGACTGCTTGAGAAGCTGGCAAGACCAAGAGAAATTGCCCTCAAAATTTCTAGCAAGGAACTAGTGATGCAACAAAGCTGATATTCCTTTCCAGAACCCTCCTCCACCAGCCTCATGGGAAGGGTGGGACTGCAGTTTGCACAACAACCTAAAAGACTAAATTGCTCCCAGTAAACAAGCAAAACCTGGGGCTGTAGTTTCTTGCCTCCTTCTCTCAGGCTACTGACTTTTTATGCCTCCAGGCATCAGAACGGTAAGCCCATGACTCCTGTGTCTACCATGGCCATTTCAGGTTCAGGTAAAGAAAGTGCTACCAAGAAAATCTTCAAGTTTGCCTTGGAAATATCTAAGACTTCTCTTGTATGTCTTTTATATCTTTGAAAAACATTGGTAGTTCTTTGCTGTCATTCAGACAACCTGCCTGAGTGCAACCAGAGGTTTGAACTTCCTCCCAAACAAGAGGCAGCAGCAACAACTAGACAAGGAGACACACCAGATGCTCGGCATCACCAACACCTCATGGGTGGTACAGCTGTGTAGTGCACCCACTTGGCCTCACTGGGTGACGGAGGCCCCACATGCCTGCGTCAGGCTGAGTTTTGAGGACCCTCATGGAAATCTCCATGCTGCAAGACTTGACAGGGTTCTCACCCTGGGTTTATGACCACAACCTGGGGTGGCCAAGGTGATGCTACAGGTTCCTCATCATCATTTCTGCCAGATGTCTGTAGCAGGGAGCAGGGCATGGCAACACCCCTACACCACCCCAAGGGCCACATCTTAAATTCCTCAGCCTCTCTGGTTTGCTCCTTGTCATGAGTTCACTAGTATCTACTGTTGTACTCGACTGTCTCTCTACAGATTTTAGTAAAGAAAGGTGAGAGCAGCTCTGCTGCCTTTCTGATATGTAATATATATACACTGCTTCAGAATAGAGCTAAAATACTGCTTTATACACAGGAGAAGTCACAGCTGATATGATTATTATTTTTAAAGATCCAGCCATGATACTCATGTGTGGAACCAGAGGGAAAATGGATACCAGCAGCCTTTGTTCCCATAAATAAAGGGGAGAAGTCAGGAGAACCACTCATAAATGAGAGTCCCTCAGAGGAGAAAGCAGTGCTGGACTGAGTTCCTGTTCATACTGCAGGAGGGTTTGGAATTTAAAGAGCAAGGAAAAATATGTCAGTACAAGAGCTCTATTTTTTATTTCTTCCATTTCCAAACCTGACTTCCTTTGAGGCTTTTCTTCAAAAGTCATCTAAAAAAAAGGGGTTATCATACTGAACCCTGCCAAGTTTCCTAGTGGAAAAATTATTTTGTATTTAAGTTATCCTTACCCCACAGACATGCGGTTTGGTGATGGAAATGACACATAGCTAAAGAGCAAAACTGAGGCATGCAAGGCAGAAAGTTCTTTTCTATTTTTAAATCTGTTACTTTAGTCTGACGACTTTTGTGCATGTATGGAGAGCAGTGTTTATCTAACAAACAACACACAACCTCCAAAGCCAAGCTAAGATGAAAGAAGCTGGTGATTTTTGGCCTCATCACCAGATGATATAGATGCTGCTGTTATTTCTGGATTGGAAAAAAACACCCCAAAAGATAAATCTCAACTCCCTCAGAGGCCAAGCCATTATTTGTTAAACAGAGTCTGAAACACGTCTTTAGGAAGAGCCAGACTGCAGTTGCAGTGGATTGGCAAACATTAAAGGTCAGCTTTATCTTCACAGTTTTAAACTTCATTTTAAAAGTTTCCTTGATCCAGGGAAAAGCAGGACACGAACTTTATAAAAGTCGAGCTATTTCCACAAGGCAGGAAAAGAAACTTCCAGTATCACGGGGAGATTGGAGAACGGGATAGCCCCTCTCGAGACGGTGTTTCCCTTGCACCAGAGACAGAAAACGCAGAGAGCAGCAAAGCGAAAACGCAAAGAGAGCATCGAGCTTGGCTCGCAGCGACGATCAAAGGAATTTAACGCTGTTTATGTTCGGGGTGGCGCCGGCTATGGCACTGTTCCCCAGCGCGGCGGGGAGCCCCGGGCTGGGATGTG
>NW_008684623.1:12282-13852 GCF_000695815.1 Acanthisitta chloris | reverse complement strand
TTTTGTTACTTTTATTAATATTTTATGTATTTCTTTCAATATTATTTTTCTTTTTAGCTGTATTTATATTATTATGACTATTATTGCTGTGAATGATATTAATATTCATGATAATTATTACCATAATGCCATGGGCTAGCTCAGCCACTCAGCAGGCCATGTGCATCATTAATATTTTTTGCTATCTTTTATAAGAATTATTATTATTTAGAGCTGGCAAACCATTACTGTGCAGGAAATGTCAAGATGTGCCATACAGACACCTTTTCCCCCCATGCTGCTCCCCTGGGAGAGCACTTGAACTTTGCCATTAGCTACTGCACAGAGGCTTTGCCAACATATCAAACACTTTGAGTTTTGTAGGAAAAAAGCAACAAACCCCACCCCAAACCCTCTTGGACCAACTGCAATATTTGCCCTGAGTCAAATACCTCCATGGCTCGTGCTCGGAAACTTCTGGGCCAACGTCTTGCTCCTCCAATGCAATGCATTTTCTGCCAGCGATGGGTTTTCTGTGCAGCTCTGGAGCTCAGAGCATGGCTGGGGCCTCGTGCCAGCTCTGTAAATCATTACTCTGAGCTCGATGCAGCAGAGCTGGGACAAAGAGACCAAGGTTTGGTTCTGGACTGTTCGTCTCGGGGGCCTCTCAAGTGAACACAAACCATTAAGATCATTTAGACTGAAATCCAGGGCTCCTGGATGATGAAGATGCACCTGAGGGTGAGCACTTAGCAGGACTTTGGGTGTTTTTCACTGCCCATCACTTTGGGCACTGGAACATCAGGTGAAAACTAAATTTTGTGGAGGTTTTGCCCAGCTGGGGCATGCCTCACACCTCCAGGCTTCACAAAATACTCCTCATTTTGTTACTTGTAAGTAAAGATGGGCAGCAGATATGCAAAAGAACCCAAATCTAAAATTCTCTAAGCAAACAAGTGACATCATTTTAGGATTTTATAAAACCCTTCTTTCTTCTTTCTCCGTCGGAACAGGCAGGTCACAGGAGGAGGTGGTGGAAACCTTTGCTCCCTTGGGCTTGTTGAATGCAGTGTTTATTTTTGCTTTCAGATAGGACCTCAGGGAGACTCAGGCCAGGCTTGCCAGGGTACCTGGTCTAAGAGACCATTTGAAAGGGGCACGTTCCAGGAGAATTCCCAAGCCTTGCACATTCTTGTCAGTTCCTCCTTTGTTCCATCACCAACAGCTGAGTTATAAGGTTCTTAAAACAGACTCTTAAATGAGAAAGTAAGGAATGGAGTGAGGCTGAGCCTGATCAATAACGAGTGTTACCCAGTGGCAGTGGTTCCTGGAAATGTGGAGGAAAGGCCTGTGATGTTCCTGTTCCTTGGGGAACAGTTTCTCTGTGGTTAGCCTGGTTTTCTTACGCTGAACACGTAGTCCCTTTTAAAAGGTTGTATTGCTACTCTGGTTTTCCTTTGGGGGCTGTGGGACTTTCCTACAAACAGAGGTGAGAATGGTTAAAACTGAGCAGCTCTGGAGCCTGGAGGGCTCTGGGAAGGTGGTGCTGAGGGATGGCTTTGCTAATTCCATCTGAGGGAAAACTCACTAT
>NW_008684623.1:0-12263 GCF_000695815.1 Acanthisitta chloris | reverse complement strand
CTGAAATTACTGTGAAAAGAGCAGCTCATTTTGCTTTGCTGCTCCAGAGTCAGTACATGCAATTCCTGTCCTTCCAGGGCATTTCCCAGGCTGTCACCTCCCCTGTCAGCTCTGCCTGTCCCTCTCAGCTCACTGACGGGATGTGATGCTGTCCCCAGCCTGACACCTCAGCTTGGCTGGGGTGTTGCCAAGGCCCTTGCTATGCCCTGGCAATCCTGACTGATTTATTAGCAATATCTCAGGGTTTTCTGGCATTTCTCCTCTTTGCTGCCTGCTTGAAAGGTTTTTGCATCAGTCTCACTGTACCTTGTGTGTGTGAACAAACACAGCACAGCCCTAACTCTCAGTTAGACATTAGTGCTGGAAGTACAGTGTTCAGGAATTAAATGGTGTTTATTTATTCACTTATTAAAATAAAGCCAGAAATGGCTAGGAGAGCCCTTCCAGGACTTCTGGGCTGCTCTCTTCAACCCCAGCACAGCAGGGCTGAATGGTGGCAGATAGACCCAAAACCAAGAGGGTTGTAAGGAATGGAAGAAACAAGCAGAAGATGAGAAATGTAAACAGCAGCAGCTGAGCATGAGCCATTTCAGCCTTCCTCAGTAGCTGGCTATGTTTTTCTTGCCTGCTCATACATTTTTCACATCACTGTTCAGTGACTCTATTATGGTACTTGGATTTTCACCCTGGTGAATGACAAGTCCTTCTTTCTGAATTCCTGTGAGAATACAGTGAAGAGATCCAGTTCTCCCCAGCCCTGAACACACTGACTCCTTCCACTGACAGCCACAACCTGCAGGAAATGGGTCCATTTCTTGTTCATTTGGACAATTCTCTCAGGTGGAATTGTTGGGGTGTCCTGTGCAGGGCCTGGAGTTGAGTTCAATGATCCTTGTGAGTCCCTTCCAGCTCAGGACATTCTATAATTCCTGAAGAAGAGATGCACTTTACGAAGCAATTTGTTCATGTTCCCAGTCTGGCTGGGCTGGCTCCACATCTCGGTGCTGTTCCCTGGAGTCAGATAATTCTTGTTCCGTTCTAAGATGTGTAAGGAGCTGCCTTCTCCCTTCCCGTGTGTAGTTTGTTCTAGCTCTTATTAGACTCTCAAATCAGCATAAAGCCTATTATGTTTCTTCTGCTTTTCTTCCATGCCAACAGAACTTAGAGAAAGGACATCAATTAGAAATTAAAGGAATTTTCTTAGAAAATGAATAGTAAAGCACCGCCAGGAAAGATCAAATAAAGCAGAGAACAAAAATGCCAGAAATAAAACTGTCTGATAAACATTAGAATCGATATGAAAAGGGAAAAAAAGAAGGACAAAAGCCTCAAAAAAGCCCCACAGAAACTGTGTACAAAGCGGTGCCTGACTTCAGAAAGGAGAAATGCAAAGAACATAACAAATGATTTCAGATTTGATCCTATCAGAAAGAAATCTGATTTGAAAAAGCAGCTGCAGCTATGGAGACAGCTTGATAAAAGGCTGTACAATAAAAGATTGGAAAATTGCATCCTCCAAGTACTTTTGAGGATGACAAAAGAAAAGGATACATATGAAAATACACTAATGCTGCAACAGCTAATGCAAAATGTTCTGTCAGTGGAAAAAAAAAAGGTGTTTTGACAGGTGTATCAAGATTTACCACCAATCTCAATGACCCCAGCATAAAAAAAAATCTCTGAAAGAATCATTTTAAAATAGCTCTAACAAGTGACTAGGAAGATCATAGAAACAAACAGCTCACAATTATCTCAGTAGCTGGAAAGAGATCAAACGTTATTTCTGTGCTATTTTTATGAGGCAAAGTAGGACAGATCTATCACTGCTCCAAATAATAGTGCAAGCAAAGGCTCCTTGAGAGCACACAGACAAATAAAACACAGCCCTTGTGGGCTATGGACAGCCAGAGCAGAGCTCCATGAAATTCAGAGATTCCTGGAAAGTCTGCCATAGGAACAGCAGTCCTGTGGGCACAGGGGGAGGAGCTCCTGGCCACAGCTCACCATGACCATCCTGGAGCTATAGACCTCCACCGATGACTCAGGAAGGAGATGTACAGCAGGAGAAGGAAAATGCACCTTCTCCTCTCAGGGACAGAGCCAGACATCCTCTAGAATGGCCGTGAAGCCACGGCATAGTATATGAAAAGGTTGGAACAGATCTCAGATCACCCAGTCCCAACCCCTGCCCTGGGCAGGGACACCTCCCACCAGAGCAGGTTGCTCAAGGCTTTAGCCAACCTGGCTGTGAACATTGCCAGGGCTGGGGCAGCCACAGCCTCCCTGGGCAACCTGGGACAGTGTCTCACCACCCTCACAGGGAAAACTTCTGCCTTAAATCCCATCTAAATTTCCCTCTTTCAATTTCCCCCCATTGCTCCTTGTCCTGTCCCTGCAGCTCCTAACCAAGAGTCCCTCTGCAGCTTCCCTGGAGCCCCTTCAGCTCCTGGCAGGTTGCTCTGAGGTCTCCACACAACCTTCTCTTCTCCAGACTGAACAGCCCCAACTCTCTCAGCCTGTCTCTATAGGGCAGTTGCTCCAGTGCTCTGATCAGCTCTGTGGCCTCCTCTGGACTTGCTCCAACAGTTCCATGTCCTTCTGATGCTGGGGACACCAGAACTGTGTGCAGCACTCCAGGTGGGTCTCACTTGTTCCAGGGCAATAAGAAAGCTAAGACCCACAGCTCAGACACCCAGCAGTGCAGTGGAAACAGCACAGGTGGAAGATGAAGATCATCACACTTGAGCTGCCTACTTGCCTCTCTGGTAAAGCCCAGAAGCTCAGGTGCAGCCTTAACCACTAATAGCCACTCACAAAAAAATGAACTTGAGTGAATCACGTGCTTTCCGACCTTTTTCTTCTCATTTGAATGATATTTTTGACTCTGTAGACATACTGAAGAGACTGGGAGCTGAGGCTGCTGCTGTGCCCAGTGTGGGGTCCCTGGCAGGTCTTGAATAGGCTGATGTAGCCAGTCGTGCCAGGTACCTCAGGCAGCTCAGTGAGACATGAGGGACCACACAGGATTGGAATAAATTCCTCAAAACTACCTCAGTTAGCATATAGGGGAAAATTGCAATTGCTGTGGCTAAGTGAAATCCAAATGGATGAGATATTACTTCACATTGCAGTGTAACTGTCTCCTTTAGGTTTTTAAGATGTCCCTACTCTGCAGTTTCTGTGTCCATTGGCTACATTTCAATCAGGTCTTACAGAGCACAGAAGAGGTTTCAAAGGTAATTAAATTCTTACAAAATGTGATAAAATAGGGAACTGGATAAGAGAAAGGTAGTGTGAGTGTCCCAAGTGATGGGAAGATGATTGTGTGAGCTCAGAGTGGAGCAGATGCCAGGGAATCAGATGGAGATGGTACAAATCCCAGTAAAGCTCCGCAAGGATCTGCAATTAGCCATGAGATGTAAACCTGCTTCATCAGCCCCAGTTCCTGGGGACAAGGGACACATCATGCTCATGTTTGTCCTCATTCAGGCTTGAGTGAGTCCTCTCTCATCCACAAAATGTGGACAAACAGCTCTACCCCAGCCTGAAAGACCTTTGCAACGAGCTGGACTGAACAGGAGGGAGGGCCTGCAAGGGAGCAGGAGCAAAGGAGGAGGCTGTCATCCCCTCAGGTTCTCTACACACCACTGCAGAACCAAATCTTGATGCTGGAGAGCTGTTGGCATTACCCTACTTTATGCAAGGGTCTGGAGAGATCTTTTCCGTTATTCAGAACAAAAAGAGTAGGTGAATGCAATCAACATAAGAAGAAGTTTAAAGCCTGGAGCAACCTGTTCTAGTGGGAGGTGTCCCTGCCTAGGGCAGGGGGTTGGGACTGGATGATCTCTAAAATCCATTCTAACCCCTTCACGTACTATGAAACAATGAAGTTATTTACTCATGGTCTGTAACTGCATTGAGCACTGAAGGTTCATGATCCTCTACTCTTTTTGATGCATCTTTTTTTATTTTTGGGGTTTTAAACAATCATTTCTGGGACTTTTTCCCCATTACCCCCAGTGAAAATCCATTAGGGAGTTTCAAAAGACTGGAAATTCACATTTTCTGGAAATGTCAATTTTTACTGACTGTTTCTGGGTATTCCCAATAACTCTGTTGCAATTATTCTGTTTGAAATAAACTCGCCTTTGTTCCATCCCTGGAAATGTTCAAGGCCAGGTTGGATGGGGCTTGGAGGAACCTGATCTAGCGGGAGGTGTCCCTGCCCAGGGCAGGGGCTTGGAACAAGGTGATATTTAAGCTCCTTTCCAACCCAAACCATTCTGTGATTCTATGATTCAAGGAAGGTGTGAAAAAGCGTTTCCAGTTCCCCTGTACACTATTCCATCTTTAAGATCAATGAGGTAAAACTCTCCCTGCTGTGTGACTGGGCAGGAGGCACAAAGGCACTTGTTTCCTTCCTGCCCTGCTTCATCCCTGCCATCCCCAAGGATGTCACTGGTGGGAAAGCTTTTCCTGGTGGACTGAGGCCATCACTCAGCTGTGGTTATGTCCACAAGGACAGTTGTCCAGAGCACAGGGGGATTGGCAGGGAGCTTACTGGTTCCCAGAGTTCACTGGTTAAAACACTCCCCCAGTACATCAGATGTGTAAATCCCTTTTCTCTGTTCAAATGATACCTATCCCTTCTCTGCTCAGAGGGATATCCAGAATCCATATCTACCATGGCACAGCTGCCACTGCGAGGGTGACAGTGTCACCACTGATCCGTGGGGGGCTTGGATACTCACCAGCTCCTGAGGGACACCACTCCACTTTGCAAAGCAGTGAAACATGCAGGTGTGTGCTGATTTCCTCATTATCCAGCTCCATGGTTAACACCAGCCCCTCCTGAGCTCCCAGGAAGCACTCAGTCATGCTAACGAGGAGGTATCACAGCTCTGCAAGGCAAAGTGTTGGCTGGAACTAATGCAGAGAAGGATGGCTCTGGTGTCCTCCTGTTTGCATTTCTCTTCCAGCCTGTACTGTGGGTTTGGATTTCTTCAGCTGCATAGAACAGCATGTGATTTATTGAACTTGGAGAGCTTGCAGACAAAAAAGGCTTTGAAATTATTTGGTATCTGACACAATCATTAGTGGTCTTATTTCTTCAGCTGAACTTGTGGGATGTGAAGTGGGAACACTGGAGCCAGTCCTGCTGCTTGGTGGGAAATCAACTGTGTGTTGTCTTCTCAATAGCAATGTTGTACCTTGCCACCTAGAAATGCTTGAATCCCACTTTCAAACTGGTTAAAAGGGATTTTTAAGGATACTGATTTGTCAGTACAGCAGACCTGATCTATATTCACACAGTGCCTAGCCCACCAAATCCTGATGCTTCTGCTCACGGATCAGTTCATTAAATCCATTTCCTGTGGACACTGCTGGCTGCTTGTTCCCCAGGAGCCTGGTGCACAACCTGTAGCCTCTCCACAGCTGCTGCTGGGAATTTCTATGCTGTGTGTGCTTGGAGCCTCCCTGGCTGCCTGTGCTGGAGCTGGGGATGAACAGCTCACACCTGCAAGGCTGTTGTAAGCCATGGAGACTGTAGGAGATCCCCAACAGGCTGAAATGATCTTCTCCTGGCAGCTGCTAGTGCCCTCCTTGAGAGGAAGAAGCTGTGTGAGAGCTTCTGAGTGTGTTTTCCCCTCTTGATTCAGGGCATCATGGAGATGTGTTACACCAAACAAGAAAGGGAAAACCACTGTTTGACTTTTATTTGATCATCTGTTCCCATCCACGCTGCAGGGGCAGCAGAGGGATAAAGGTAAAGGTGGGAAGAAGCTGGGAATGATGAACGGATTAACTTTCCACATTGTTTAAGATGGAAACTCCTAAACTATCCAGCTTGTTCTCCATTTTATTCAAGCTCATTTGTTCATTATCCATGTTGGTTTTGAGTCATTTTGGATAGAAATATGAAATATGTTGGTGATGTGACCAACCCTAAACACCCTGGCAGGGAAGATATGTTTTAAGGCCTCCCCTTGGCCTCTCAGTAGCCCTTGGGAATGATGTAGTGTTCCTTGATTTTGATAATTAGAGCCCAACTGATTATATCTTACCCTCCCCTACTGCTATTCCTCCCTACTTATGCTGTGGTCAATATGACAGCTCAGAGACTGATTTGAATTTTAAATGCAATCACAGGGGCACTTGCTCCTTGTTTCGCTTGTGGTAGACGCTGCCAGCTCCCTCTGCCAGTTTGAATCACAGGGGCACTTGCTCCTTGTTTCACTTGTGGTAGATGCTGCCAGCTCCCTCTGCCAGTTTACTTAACATTTTCATTATTTAATTCTCATGTTCATGTACCTCTGCTTTCCTTTATTCAGTCCTTGCTGCTCTCTGGTCAAGTACCTGACCTGTAGGGCAGGGAATGTGCTGGTGTTGTGTGAAAGGCATCACTCCAACAGGGGAGTCAGGCATTAACCAACGGGTTAACATGACCTGTAACTGCTTAAGGAGGGTTTTCCAAGCTGCTTTGTGGAAGTAATAGTCTTGGAAACTGAAGTTCTCAGCAAATGCTGAAAGATAAAAGCTCTCTAGTTGCTTGCAAGGAGCTTAATTTCCCCTTCTCACTAGTTTCTTGTCACACTTGGATATTGTCATCTCTTCTACAAATGATGTGTTGCTCACTGTAAAATACACTGTGTTTAAAAGAGGTTTGTGATGTCCCTGAAGGGCTGTTTGGCCAATTCCAATTTCTGCATCACCTTAAGTCTCTGTGGTTGGAGAACTTCAGAGCTGACTGGAATTAATTTGCAATGGGAATGGGATGAAGTTGTTGCCCTCGGTGCCTGAAGATGAAGATGCTGTGAGTGGTCAACTCTGCTGTGGGAGCAGAGTTGACCTGTGGGACCTACTCTGCTGGGTGTTCCTTCTGCTTCTGGCTAATGGGGACAGGCAGGAATTTTGCCTGCTGATTAGCACTTCACTCTGTCATTTCCTGCTGTATCCTTCCCCATCCTCTCCCTGTCCCACTGCATCTCCTTGCAGGAGTTCGTGTACAAAAGGTGAAGACCATGATTATCTGGTGAATGTTTTTTTATTATTTACAAAAGTGTTCCTTTTCTACACACCTATTATAAGTGTCTACTTATTACTGGTTAACTACTATTACTGATCTGCCTTACACAAAATATCTCCTCTCCTTGCATTGGAGGAGGAAGCCAGGTGTTTGAGAGCATGGGAAAGAAACCTGGAGGGACTTCCCTGTGCTCTGAGCTGCAGTGAGGCAATCTGAAATGATCAGGTGAGACCAGAGTGGGTTTAGGAGCCCCTGAGAATATAGGTTTGCTGGCTGAGGACACAAATGCTTTCAGTGCCATCACTTTGCAGTGACCTGCACTCCCTGTTGAAGCACTCCAATGCTTTTCCAGCTAAAATATTTGCTGATTTCAGCATTCAACTCTTCCCTTATTCAGATGTTTCTGCCAGGGGCTTCTTCTGGCAGGTCCTAGCAAGACTTTGAGCTAGACAGCATCTTTTTGCTTTCCTTCCCTCTGTACCCTGTGGATAGAGGGGGGGAGGGAAAAGGGTCAATAAATCTGCTTCCAATTGCCTTACAAAAGCCTGTGACAATTCCAATCTGGGCTTTGTAGGGCTCGTTAAAGTCCCTGATGCCTCCAGGAGTGACAAGCTTCTGACCTGATCATTAGCTCAGCTGCCCTTTCCTGTAACAAACAAGGCACAGCTCCTTTTGTAGATGCAGAGCACTGCCAGCAAGTCATTACCCTGGTGTGGTGCTTCTGGTCACAGGGGCCTGCCCCATGGTAATGAAAATCCATTTGCAGGAGCAGTTCATTTGCAGTATTGACTTCCTGGACTGCCCCTGACTCTTGTATTTATTTAGATCCAGTAGTGGCTTGAGCTCCTCCAGCAGAGAGTTTGGAGGGGAGGTGATCCTGAGGGTAATTAACACGCTGAGTACTGACTTGGTTGGATTTTGTCATCCCCAGTAGTGACACTTTTTTAATATATTTTTTTAACATTGCTTCATAAACTGACAAGAGCTTAGTGCAGGAGTCAGGTAGGTCTCCCTGTGTGCCCTGGAAGGCATATTGGCATGGGAATTGTTAAAGATGATTACCTGGGAAAGCAAAGTGAGGGCAAGAAATAGCTGAGTGGGGAGAAGCTTGATGCTAAGGTGGAGTGGGAAAGCATGAGAGACCTAGAGGAGGAGACACCAGGAGGGCTGGGGACAACTAGAGAGTAGGGGTGAGGCTTGATGGAAAAACAGTGGATTGGGATTAAAGGTGAGAATTCAATGAGTATTGTGGAAAAGAGGGATAAACGGAGAATCTGGAAGGTTAGAGCAGAGACGTAGGGGATGCACACCTGGGGCAGGACTTAGGCAAGGTGAAGACTGGAGGGCAGGACAGGAACCAGATGGCAGGAAGCTCCAGGCTCCTTGTTTAAGGGCTTTATTTTTTATCAAGTTGTCTCACTGAGTGGCTCAGTGCAAGGCAAAATACTATCTCTGCTCTTTGGCAAGTATATGTTGATAAAAACCATATTCCTTTGAAGGAGGACTGGCAAAATATGTACATGGCATGTAAACATCCCTGCATGGAGCATCCTGCAGGTGCTATCATCACATACCTTTGTTTTGCAGGGAGTCTCTAGGAGCTCTCTCATTTGAGGAAATACCAACTGCCTGCAGAGAAATTAAATAGTTTAGTTTAGTGTGCTGTCCTCCCTAAACCACCACCCTGCCTGAACTGGCTGATGTTGAACGAACATTTTTGACTGGCTGCTCACAGCACCTCTCACCTGGGAACACCATACTCCCTCCCCCACCTGCCCCAGCTCCCCACTGGATGGTTGTTGCAGCTGGAAGCTGAAGGTCACTTGAAATGTCATCTTCATTTAACTGCCTTGATGGGGTAATTATAGCTGAAAATATAAGGTTTACTAAACAAATTACAAACAAATGCAGTGTTTACAATGGAAGAGACAGATTAGAAACATCTGTCATTATGTGGACTAGAGAAAATCAATTTTAGGATTTTGAAATATTTTTGCTTGTGATGTCTGGTGTTGAGTGTGTCTTGCTGTGTCACCTCCCACTGGGACATGACTCTCAGTCTGTGTGTGATGCTACAGAAGGTGTGACCTGCTCTGGATCCTCTCATCCACCTGGTGAGGCTGAACCATGACCTCAGGGAGGGTGAATGAACCTCAGCTGCAGACATGGAGACTTTTATGCTTCATTGATGGTTTGGCTACTGGAGAAGTGGTTGGAAAGCTGAGAAGAATCACATTGAAGTGGTTCTGACCATTTGCACTATGATTGGACTAGGAGGAATGGCTTTAAACTGAAAGAGAGGTAGGTATGGATTGGGTGTTAGGGAGAAATCCTTCCCTGTGAGGTGCTGAGGCACTGGCACAGGTTGCCCAGATCAGCTGTGGCTGCTCTATCCCTGGGAGTGTTCCAGGCCAGGTTGCATGGGGCTTGGAGCAGCCTGGGCTGGTGGGAGGTGTCCCTGCCCATGGCAGGGGATTTTGAGCCCTTCCAGGGATGGTAACTCCACCACTTCCCTGTGCAGCCTATGCCAATGCTTTACAGCCCTTTCCCTGAATTAATTTCCCCTGCTATCCAATCTAACCCCTCCTTGATACTTGAGGCTGTTTCCTCTTGTCCTGTCCCTTGTTACCTCAGAGAAGAGACCAACTCCTACCTCACTGCAACCTCTTTTCAGGCAATGATAATATTTTCTTAGGCCCAACCTGCCTCTTAACACTTTCAAACATTCTTTCTTTAATTATTTTGAAACAAAGCCAATGATTTATTCTCTCTCTCCAGGCTGTACTTGCCATGTTTCTAGCCCAGCTTTCCATGGACCTTTGCTTCCCTGTGGAAGAGCAAACAGTGCCAACTGCAGTCCCAGCTCTGCCTTGCACTGTGTGACAAATGAATGAACTTAGAGGAAGATGATTTCTGAAATGAGAATGGATTTTTCAAGTTGAAAAATCTTTGCTGTGAGTCCATCGGTCACGGCCAGGGAAACACCAGGGAAATGGTGGCTTAAACAACACTGAGATGATGCCTTGGGGCTGTTCCTTTGTGCTTCCAGTGCTGAGTTCAGGAGGATGAACTGAACATTCTCATTACTCCCACATCAACTACTCCTGGAGTTAGCACAGCCCCAGCACAGGAACTCTCCTGAAAGGGGCTGTGAGAGCTGTGCTGCATCTCTGCAGCAGAGTCAGTCCCTGTCTGAGCATTCCTTGTGATCCTGGCAATCACAGAATCATTAAGGTTGGAAAAGGCCTCCCAGATCATCAAGTCCAGCCTTTCACTGAACACTACCATGGCCACTCAACCATACAGTTTCATGGCACAGCCCCAGCACAGGAACTCTCCTGAAAGGGGCTGTGAGAGCTGTGCTGCATCTCTGCAGCAGAGTCAGTCCCTGTCTGAGCATTCCTTGTGATCCTGGCAATCACAGAATCATTAAGGTTGGAAAAGGCCTCCCAGATCATCAAGTCCAGCCTTTCACTGAACACTACCATGGCCACTCAACCATACAGTTTCATGGTATGTTAAGAGGTTGGAATGGATCTTAGAGCAGGGACACAAGGTTGGAAAAGGCCTCCCAGATCATCAAGTCCAGCCTTTCACTGAACACTACCATGGCCACTCAACCATACAGTTTCATGGTATGTTAAGAGGTTGGAATGGATCTTAGAGCAGGGCAGGGACACCTCCCACTAGAATCTACTCATTTTTTGAACCTTCCAGAGATGGTGACTCCACCACTGTCCTGACAGCCTGTTCCGCTGCTTAACCACTCTTTCAGTGAGGAAGGTTTTCCCAATGTCCAACCTGAACCTTCCCTGGTGCAGTTTGAGGCCATTTCCCCTTGTCCTATTGCTAGTTGCCTTGGAGATGAGACTGAGTCCCACCTGACTACAACCCCGTCAGGTAGTGCTAGAGAGCAAAATTCTAAGATCCTTTTCCATTTCTGAGGTCCTGAACAATTTCTTAGGTTCTTTTCCCGTTTCCACTGGCTTTGTTATGCAGCTTCATGGCACCAAAGTCTAACAGGATGTGCATGAGGGAGCACCTGACTTACTTCTCTGCTTCTGACTTGTTTCTCTGATGGCAAGAAAATCATTCTCCCCCACAGCTCTCTGATGTCAAGGTAAAGGCTCAGTGATGCCTGTGAAGTGCCTTGGAAGGCACTGGAGATGTGATAAGGACAGGAGATTTGTGAGCTCCAGCACAACTCAGGGTTGCACAGCTGCATCCAGGTGTGGCATCACTCCTGAGCATGTTGAACAGTTTCTCTCCAGGAGCAGGGAAGAGGGACTGGGGGTCAGCCTGGTGGTGGTATCTCTTGGTGAAGCAAGGCACAGACACCTATCAAAGCTCAGAAAGGTTATCCACTGCTTCCGTGGTGTTTCTCAAGTGGATTTTCCAGCACTGCCCCAATGTGTAACCCCCTCCTTCCCAGCAAACACAGCTCCCACTAACAGAAAGGAGCTGCAGAAGAGCATAAATTATTCTGGAACAGAGTGAGGATGCTTACTGCTTCCCCTGAGGTCCTTCTGGGGGTCTCAATAGCTCTTTCAAGCATCCTGGAATGCTGAGTGATTTGTGTGCTTATATGAGCACATTTTAGTGTTTCTCTCCAAATGCACAGTAGTCATTTGGTAACTAGAGAATTACCAGGACCTGCAGTATTCTGGCCCTGACCAGCTGTAATTTGCTGTGGGTAATCACTATTCTGCTGCTCCTCTCTGCTAGCTCTGAAAATGCTGTGAATTTAGAGGAGGAATCAATTAAACAGCAAATAGGTTTCTTTGTCAAAATCAATTAAGTCCTCCTCCCAGCCAGTGCTATGGTCTCCCTGGAATTTCATCTCCTGCTTGGCTGCTGTTTCTTCAGCAGCTTTTTCTGGCCTAATGTTGATGTTTTATAGCTTGATTTAAATCATGTGGATCAATGCATATGCATACCTTATTTGTTTTTTTTCAATTACACTCATATATTTAGCCTAAATGAATTATCTAGGTCGTAGTTGCAGCTACACGGACGATTTTTTATAATGCCCAATTCAATTTTGACTTTCTCTGTAAGCATAAATGATTTCTTTGGAGAGTTGGAGCATTACCATTTTTGCTCTTCTGGCTGAAATCTGAGTCTTCCACAGTGGCCAGACCAGAAGTTTGCAAACATCTTCAACCTGTGGATTCTACTTTTGCTTTGGACAGACATGTAGAATCACAGATCATCTAAGATCATCAAGTCCAACCAT
>NW_008684622.1:444-1141 GCF_000695815.1 Acanthisitta chloris | reverse complement strand
TGAGGGTGCTGGTGCCCTGAAAGGGATGCCCAAAGGAGAGCCCTGGGGTGCCCACGGTGACTCCAACCACGGGGGAGTTGATCCTGCCCAGGGACGACCCCGAGACACTTTCCAAGAGCTTCTCCATCCCCTTGTAGACGATGAAGGCCACGACGTGTCCATCTAGGGCCAGAGGGAAGGGGAGAGACTCATCCAGGGTGAGAGGTTTGGGGGGGTTGAGGGGTTGGAGAGGTTTCTCGAGGGGGTTGAGGGTCTTTGTTGGGTTCTTGAGAGGTTTTGAGGGTCTTTGTTGGGTTCTTAAGAGGTTCTGAGGAGTTTTGAGAGGTTCTGAGAGGTTCTGAGGGTCTTTATTGGGTTCTTGAGGAGTTTTTGAGGAGTCCTGAGAGGTTTTGGGGCATTCTGAGAGGGTTTTTGGGGGTGCTCTGGGCTCTCTACCTATGCTGGGGCCTCTCACCACCTCTTGGCACTTGATGCTCATGTTCTGCTCTCCCACAGAAAGTTCCAGCACTGGCTCAGGGCAGGTGATCAGCAGCTGCGCCGACGCCTCTGCGTTGGGGAGGAAAAAGGCAATTTTGGAGGGGAAAAAGGTGATTTCAGGGAAAAAAAAGGTGGGTTTGGGAGGGGGAAAAGGCACTTTAAGGGGGTAAAAAGGCAATTTTGGGGGTGCATAAAGCAATTTTGGGAGGTTTGGGGACAC
>NW_008684622.1:0-382 GCF_000695815.1 Acanthisitta chloris | reverse complement strand
AAGTTCAGGGGAAAAAAAGGTGGGTTTGGGGGGGAAAAAGGCAATTTTGGGGGGAAAATGGCAATTTCAGGGCAAAAAAAGGTGGGTTTGGGGAGGAAAAAGGCAATTTTGGAGGGGAAAAAGGTGATTTCAGGGAAAAAAAAGGTGGGTTTGGGGAGGAAAAAGGCAATTTTGGAGGGGAAAAAGGTGATTTCAGGGAAAAAAAAGGTGGGTTTGGGGAGGAAAAAGGCAATTTTGGAGGGGAAAAAGGTGATTTCAGGGAAAAAAAAGGTGGGTTTGGGAGGGGGAAAAGGCACTTTAAGGGGGTAAAAAGGCAATTTTGGGGGTGCATAAAGCAATTTTGGGAGGTTTGGGGACACCCATGGGTTCTGTGGGGGTCCCA
>NW_008684621.1:0-1542 GCF_000695815.1 Acanthisitta chloris | reverse complement strand
AAACAAACTGATACAAAAGGTCAATTCTACTTAACCAAGAGAGGATGGCAAAACTCAGCAGTTGATCTGTGGAGTGACGGCGCCTAAGTGTGACACATGATTTAAACAATGCTGCTTGGTCAGACTGTCATGGGGCAGCACACAAGCCTAGGAAGGACAGAAACACCATGAAAAAAGGGGAAGATGCCTATCCTGCAAAGCAGGACTGTTCACCTGCAAGCAAGGAATTAAGTGCTGACTGGCAACAAGGCACCGGATTTCGCAATTTCTCAGCAAGTATGGACACAAAACTTCCCCCGGAGTATCTAAATACAGTGGTATCAGAAATGACTGACAGCTAAACTGTACAAGGTAAAACAAGGTTCTGATGAGCTTTGAATGAAAGTAAGCTGACCTTTCAATCACTTTGTCTTTCCCTCTTGGCATTTCCTTTTAGTTTTCTTTAGCATCTGCTTACCTGAAGTTTTTTTCACCAGTTTAAGTGCTTCTGGGTTCAGATCAGTATTCTAATCCTGTCACTGCAGATCTCAAAAATTCACAGTCATTTGGTCTTTACTAACATGAGATAGGATCTTACAGGGATACATCCACCACTTCATAATGCGGCTTTAGCTGATCTGAATAACATCAGGTGAAAGAATCTATTTATCTCTGAGTTCTCCTCCAGTCTAACAGAAAAATGTTTTGGAGAAAACCTGATAGATTTATGAATAGAACTGTGCGATGCAGTTGTCAGTGACAGCAAGGACGAGATATGATGACTCAGATGATGTCTTCCAGTGTTTTGGCACATGTACGCTTGATGTAATTTTGTTTATTTTAAAGTTCCCATTCTGGTATTCCAGTTCATCCTAACCTCCTTTTCCTTGACAAAATGTAGGGAACGGAAACCTAACAATACTCTATAACCACCTGCCCTAGCAAAGACTTTCTCTCCCCTCTTCCTGTGAGCAACTATTCTTTATCCCTGTAACATGAAGTATCAATTTCGCAAAGCAAAAAAATTGCAAGCCTCATGTTCTTCTGGGTGAAGTGAGAACCATGAAGTACACTTAGTAAGACAGACTCATGCATGTGCTATTTTCAGTAGGCTCTCCAGATTTCAGAGTAAACAAGACTCCCCATACAACACAGATAAGTACTTCATGCCAAGTTATTCATCTGAGATGCTGGAAGAATCAAAAAGCAGTAGAAAGGACCATTTCTGCGAAGAAGGTTAACTCTACTTCAGCACAAACCAGCACAAACCTACACGGAAAACTTCTGAACCATATGAGAAGCACAACTTGCCAGATCCTAACTGAATCAAGATGCATCATGGCTGCAGACAGATGTGTGCTACAGAAACACCATTATCAGAGGCTACTATTGTGCAGTTTGCTGTTGAGCCCCTGCCAAGGTTTCCAGAGTGTAGACTTTGGCAAGAACATTTGCTGGGTTAAGAACTGGCTGGATGGCCCAGAGAATGGTTGTGAATGGTGCCACATCCACATGGAGGCTGGTCACTAATTGTGACCGGGGTCAGTGTTGGGCCCAGTGCTC
>NW_008684620.1:0-11449 GCF_000695815.1 Acanthisitta chloris | reverse complement strand
TTATTATTATTATTACTGGTGTTAAGCTGCCCAAAACAAATGGGTGGCTTGTGTGTCAGGCAGTTTGGTAGGCTAGCAGAAGGTTTTGACTGACATTTGGAACAGTTTGGAGGTTAGTTGGTAAGAATGGCAAAAAAATAATAAAAAGAAATTTCACATGACACTTATTACATGCAATTATGAGGACATACTTGACAAATTTTGGTATAATCTGAAAACCTGACAGCTTGTGGGTTTTCTGATCTATCATTAGTTGAGTGGATTAATAGTTACAACCACAACTCACATGTAACTGAGTTCTTTCCTAAATGATTTTTCATATTTTTTTCCTTTTCAGGAGCATGAAGAACTTTGCAAAGTGTTGCATTAGAAAAATTATATCTAGGAAGAGGAACATATCTGAATAGAAAACAAATTAAATGTAACAAATTTTGAGGACGGATTTCCTATCTTTTTTTTTCCTCCCTTTTCATTGTGCTCACAGTTGAATTGTGTTTTTATATTTTCTTCTAAAAATAGGGTTGTGATCTCCTACTGAGTAGGACTGCAGAATATTAAGTAATACACTGGATCCATCATACCAGTCACCCTCCCACTACAGAGGCACTCAGAAGGTATGAGGGGGAGCACAAAGGCAGGAGTTAAAAATACCTTACGGACTAAGTGGCTGATTTGGTGCCAAGACAATCTCGATGTTAGAACTGGCCCTACTGCCTCACCAGTGTAGATATGCAGGGGTGCAATTTCAGTTTGACTTATGAGGAAAGTTTTCTAATAGCATAGAACATTTGATCTGCTGTGTTTAACTGGATTTCTGGAGAGTAGATGTACTGTAGATAGAGCAGTTATCCATCATGATATTTATACATTGACCTCAATATTTACCCCAGTTGGAATACAGGCTGAGCAAAGGAAATCAGCCAAGTGCCAATACAGAGAAGTCTACAAAAGATGGCTTTTGCTTAACTGATGAAGAGCCAGGAACAGCAGGTGGTGTGGCCCCAAGTATGTGGACCAAGGCAACATTTCTGAATGATAATTGGTGGCCCATGTATTTATTACACCGAAGAAGTGTAAATGTCAAGCTACTATTTTTCTCTGTAAGTAATTCCGTATCATCAAATTGGGAAAGCTTACTATTATCTGTGTTTTGTTTGAAAGTTTTCCCATAGTACAATTTCCAGAGTGTAGCACTATTTAATAAGTTCTCTACAATCATGAAGAATTTCTTTTTACTAAGAACCTCTTTGAAAGCTGCCTTGGAGTGGTTAACATCTATTTGTCAGGATTTTATGGACAAACAGTTCTAAAGTTTAGTTTAATGTAATAGTATCTGAAACAGCCCCTAGAAATCACAGAATCATAAAATTGTAGAATGGTTGGTGATAGAAGGGACCGTAAAGATCATCCTAATTCCAACACCCTGGTCATAGGCAGGGATACCTTCCACTAGACCTGGTTGCTCCAAGCCCCATCCAACCTGGCCTTGAACACTTCCAGGGATGAGGCATCCACAACTTGTCTGGGCAACCTGTTCCAGTGCCTCATCACTCTCACAGGAAAGAATTTCTTCCTGACATCTAATCTAAACTACTCTCTCTCAGTTTAAAGCCACTGACCCTAGTCCTGTTACTACATGCCCTTAGAAAAAGTCCCTCTCCACCTCTATTGCAGTCCCCCTTTAGGTACAAGAAGGTGCTCTATGGTCTCCCCACAGCCTTCTCTTCTCCAGGCTGAACAGCAATAACTCTCTCATCAGGTTTCTTAGATGGTCTCAAACTTGATCTACCCCTATAATGAGTGGTTCTACATTCTTCCAGTCCCTTCCTTTCCCTTCTGTCATTCAGGTGATGTGGCTGGAGCACTTGCTGGTAAAGACTGAGGCAAAAGTCATTGAGTACCTCAGCCTTCTCCATGTCCCAGGTTACCAGGACTCCCATTTCCTTCCAGAGAGGGACCACATTTTCCCTAGTTTTCCTTTTATTGCCACTGTACCTATAGAAGCTTTTCTGTTGCCCTTGATGTCCCTGGTCAGGTTTAATTCTTTCAGGGCTTTAGCTTTCCTAATCTGGTCTGTGTCTGTTTGGACAATATCCCTCTGTACTCCTCCAGGATACCTGTCCCTGCTTCCACCCTCTGTAGGCTTTCTTTTTGTGTTTGAGTTTGTCCAGGACCTCCTGGCATTTTTGCCAAACTTCATCTTTGTCAGGATGCATCACACCTGAGCTTGGAGCAGGTGATCCCAGAATATCAAGCAGGTTTCTTGGACTCCTCTTCCCCCCACGGCTTTATCCTGTGGTACTTTACCATCAGATAGCATATCCCCGGAGAGGCCAAAGTCTGCTCTCCTGAAGACCAGGGTAGTGAGCTTGCTGCTCTAAGGATCTTGATCTCCATCATTTTGTGGTCATGGCAGCCAATGCTGCCCTTGAGGTTCACCTTCCCCACCAGCCCCTCTGGCCTCTCTTTCATGAGGTAACTATGACAAAGAGAAAGATAAAAGCTATGCAAAACATTGTCTCAGTAGCTTCCTGTCCATTTGCATCAAATGGTGCTGTGAAAGGAGCTCATGACATTTAAAGGTGGTGCATGGTGCCAGCTCGTAACCAAGTACACTGTTTTTTGTTTGTGCTGAAACTCTTCCTTAGTGCAAATTAAGTGGTCTATTGTATTCAAACTCTAATCTAGCACACACAGATGTTAGTGGGAGTATTTCAGTTGATTTCAACGTGTTGGATCAAAACTCAACAGTCTAGCAAACTACACTAACATTTCTTTGGTCTGAAGACTTTCCTCTGGAGGTAGTCTTGGGCTGGTGTCCCCAGATACATTCAACCTTTACAGCTACATTCCTAGGCACAGCAGCTGTCCCACCAGCCCTTGCAGAACAGAAGGCTCTTATAGCTCTTGCCTTACCTCTTGGCCTTTGATTTGTGATTCTCGATAAAGAGAGACTGAGAGAGTCCTATCTGATATTTGGCATTATTTACTGCTATCTCTTAGCAGAGTGACTGAAGACAAAAAATCAAATTCATCCTGGCTTAGGTAGCTGCAAGGCTCTCATCCTTCTCTTGTTCCATTTTTAAGTTATGAGCACACATGCACCTGGGGCTGAGATGGGGAGGCAATTAAGCCAGAGGGGAATGTGTTTAAATCAGATTGTGGTAGGAGAAAGGAGAACTAAAACAATTCCCTTCTGCTTGCCCCAGATGATGCCATCCCATAAAACCTGATGGCTCTGAACCATGTTTCTCTGTGCCACCTAGCACACAGGAGATTCTTAGTTAAAAATGGGATCAGGTGCATCAAGGCATGTGGTCAGGGGCAGCAGGGCATACCACCACGCTGTCAGCCCAGCCTGATGCAGCTGGTTGTGAGCCAGATGTGAGCTGGTGGCCACTGGTGGGCTTGTACCCAATTTATACCATCAGAGCAAGGCCCTAGTTTGGGGGAGCTCAAAAACTGGGGGAGCTCAGGTGCTGTAGCCACACTGGTTAATTTGGGAAGCTCTCTTAGAAAGATTGGGGTGGTAATTTCAGGGCTGTGGTGCTAATCCTTCATGAGAGAGTTTTCTGCTCTGAGGCAGGAGATGCTGCTGCTGTCTGTGACATGCTGTCTCATACAATTGCCCCTGCAGGGATGAGGCACTCTGCCTGTCTGCTGAGTCATACCAGCAGGGGCTCTGAAAACTGAATCCTCTGGATTTTTCCCTCCTTCCCTTGATGGACCAAGTATGTCACTCTCATGACAATGTGAAATGTACTCTGCAGCTAAACCCACATGGACAAACAGACTATTTAGTCTGCAGTTTACAGCAGAGAAGAGATGGACATGGCAGAATCACCAGGACTTTTGTAATGTGAATGAAATGAATGAAACATTCTGTATAATGTAACTTCACAGTAATTCCTCTGTGGCATGTTCCAAAACTGTATCCTTCACATGGCAACTCAATAACTGCTTGCCCCTATGTAACTTTAGAACCATTTAACAATGCTGGTTTTCTTTACTTATGGTTCAGTAGTCAAAGGAAAATTAACTGGTGTCTCTGCAGTGTACCAATATTTGTGCTCTGCTTAATGCTCCATATAATAATTGCCTTTTCTAAGATAACATTTAAGATAATTCATAGAAAGCTGTCAGGGAAAAATGAGAACTTCACACTGAAAATCCTCAATTACATGTTAGAAAATTTAATTTATATCAAATGTTGCTCTCCATTTATTTCTTGAGTCCAAAGTTAATGTGCTAGCTGTAATTCTAAAGGTAGAAGGGAAAGAAGTTAAGTAGTTCCTTTTCAGAGTTCCTCTCTGTTTTGTTTGTGCTTTTGCATCATACCTAAAAAAGCCCTCCTCCAAAATGCAACATTACTGAGATCTTACTCAGGGTCTAGACTACTCAGGTGAATTTTTGGCTGAACAATTAGTTTTGTTTCTTCTCTTCTAATTTTTTATTCATGAGCAAATGCAGAGACCTGATGCAAAGAAAGGCACTTGCATCTTTTTCATGACAGTGGCATTGGGTCTGCTATTCCCTATGTTGTCTAGTGCAGAGAGGAAAGAAATAAAAATAATAGGTTAAGGCTAAAAAGATGAAACAGATTTTATGAGGTGTCTGTGTGCACAACGCAATTCCTATTCATAGCATAATCTTATCAGTTAAAACAGTTGTTTGAAAAACTTGCAATGGATTATTAATTTTCTAATGCAGTTATCCTTGATTTAAAGTAAACAAACAGAAGATTAAATTGCATATTTCCCCATCCAAGGCTTGTGTAACCCCATATGATAGTTCTGTAGGAAGATGGTTCAAATTAGACTTTGTTCTGGGCCCAGTATAGAAGCCAATGAAAATATACCCCAAAAGATATTGGAGAGAGGGCACTTTGCTTCCAAGTTGCTATCCATGACTTTTTAATGAAAGCAGCAGTGCACCTAGCCACAAATGGTGCCCTTCAGTTCACCAGAGAGCCATACAGTGGTGAGGGTGAGGGCTGGCTCTCTGCCCAGGCCTTTCATTCCCAACCTTTAAATCATTTGAAGATATGATCTTAAAAAATTTGGGTATAAGGCAGAACTCACAGTCACATCCTTAAAGTGGCTAAGCTGAGCTCAAAGTGAGATGGGCTTTGCTAAATGCACTACTTGTTTTGCTTTAGCAGTTTATCTCCAGGTATGTTCAGGAAGGTGAATTTTTCTCAATCCTTACTCTTATTCTCTTAGCATATTCTCCAAGCTTGGAACCAGGAATGGTGCTGCAGAGGCCATTGGTGTTGTTGCTAGAAGAAGACTATCACCAGTCATTGTCTTGCTGACCTAAGTCTGTAACATATTTGTACTGTATTTTTTCATTTGTTTATTTATAGATTATAATTTTTAAAGTTTGTAATATTTCATAGCCTTGGAGCTCATTGTCTGTGTTCAAAAGAGAAAACCTAAGAAGTAACACAAATTGGAAAAATACTAACATTGAGCTATGAAGAGATTTTATTTCTTATTTTCTGGAAGGGGATTTTGCTAATATTCCCAGGAATTTCCATGGCATCTATTGTTCTTTTCAGCAATGCAGCCATGCTGCACTGTGCATCCTCCTCCTCTTTTGCTCCCTGGTACCCCATGGTAGCTGCAGCTGTTTGGCAGACTGGAGTCTGTGCCATCCAGCTGTGCCTGGCATGTGGGGTTAGAGAATGGGAGACAGCCATGGTGCAGGGCTGCAAATGAGTGTGATACAGGTCGAGCTGCAGGGAAGGGAGGTTGGGAGCTAAACGTGCGAGACTCCCCCTTGATGTGTGAGATTTGTCAGGTCTGCATTGTGAAGGCATAATCTAAAAATCTTTCGAGAAGGGTTGGAAATACAGATTCCTCTAAAGCCCAGAGTTAAGCTTGTTAATGATTCTGTATCTTTATTACAAAAGCCTATTTCTTTTGGCAATGGAGGGAGTATATTCCCTGCCATACTTCCAGGCCATCTACAGAGTAAGAGTATTTAGTTACCCTGAACTGGTCACGTAACCTTTTAAAACATTAACTCCAAGAATCCGGTCCAATCACAGCCCAACCCTTCCTGTATTTCACTATGTTGTTCTTTTTTTTTTTTAAAAAAGGAAACCTTATTTTAAAAAGTTTTATAGCCCATCTATGTGAACTGTTTATTTAGGCAGGAAGCTACTCAACTACTATTTTTGGAAATAATGGGAAAGTAGTTGCATAGACAAGAGTATGAATAATGGCATTGTTGTCCTTTTATTCGAAGCGACCAGAGCCCTCTCATTAGGTTTTAAAATTCAGTTTAGAACCCTAAGTCTATCTCTAAATTCCTATTTTGTTCTTGGGCTAAACATAGGCCAATAAACAATATCCACAAATGACACAATCTTTTAGTTCCATTTAATCTTCATAAGCAAATGGTAGGAATCTGTAATTCTGACTAGAAAGGGAGGAAAAAACCAGAGCTGTAAAAATTCCTAGCACATTCAATGAAATATACAGAAAGCAAACAGGTTTGCTCCATTTATGTGTCTAGAACATCCTCTGAGGTGTAACTGGGTTGAAATATACAGTGACTCCTTTCAATGCAAACACTGGTTTAGGTTCTGTGAGTTCCTCACCTTGGTCTGCAAATGAAATGATCGACTGAACGGCTGAACTGAGGCACTGGGACCAGTGCAGGTCTGGCAGTGAGGAGCACAGCTCCTGCTGTGCTCTGCTTGCAACTAACTGTTTACATTGCTCATTGCTCTCAAACATGCAAGTTTAATGTGAAGGGTACACAGCACCCCAGCCTCTGATGTCAGAATACATTACTGAACCTTAAGTCGGGTTGTCTGTTTCTACATTCCCAGCTCACTGAAGACACAATTTACAAAATATTGGATGCATGGTTACAGCTTCCTAGTCGTGCTCACTTGCCTCCATCTCTGGCTACACCTGCTAAAACAGCTAAGATTCAAGCATGCAGTGCCAAATTCTCAAAACTCCCTGTGTATTGCTATCCATGGAACTCCATCTGCTTTGTGCACCTGAATTATAGAGTGTGTATGCTCCACTAATGTCAGCTGCTTTTCTGAAACACATACATATATACAAAGCTAATAAGATTTGCACCCCAGTGAAATCTTCAATCTACTTTTTGCTCATAAATCAGCTATTATGAGGTCAAACAAAACTAAATAAGCTAGGTAACAATCTCCTGTTCAGCATAATCCAAGTAATTGGCCCATTTTTACTAAGCTTCTTTCCTAACTTGAAGAGAAATTATCATCCAGGTATCCTGGAACACCCATTAGTAAGGCAAAATACTGACCCCATGCATAAAGTCATAGAAACTTCCACTGCAACATTAATATTAAGAGAATAAAAGCCCTTCTTCTAGACAATTTCATAGTCACACTGACTCTTTGCCATTATTTTTCATGTATTTGTTAAGCATATAGCTATTGTGGGATGCAATATCGAGTTTGCATGCTTTTTGAGTGAAGAAAGGAGACCCTAAGAACACAAAACACTGCTGCTGATTGACTAACCATTTTTGGTCTAATATTTCCTTACTCTATTAATCTGAGTAACTAAAGATCGAGTAATTCCAGTGCAGAATGGATTTTGGATCATATTGCAGAAAATTAATAAAGTCTAATCATTGCTGGTTTGGTTTTGGTAGGAAGCTGTTCTATAGCTGAAGTTGAAAACATACTTCCACTCTCCCTTGCACATGAAAATGTAAGTAATGCTCTCACAGTGGAGAATTCAAAAGCAGGTTTCTCTAACAGCGCCTTGGGTAGCTCTAAACAAGGTCACATTAAAGTTGCATTGTTTCTATTTGAAATGTAACTATGCAGTTTCCTCTTCTATGTGGTTAAATGTAAGCTCAAACAGCAGGGGTCAAAAATTGGCTGCCAATTCCGGTGCCAACCAATATTTCGGTTTAATGTTTTTCATTCCTACATAATTTACAACAGCCACAGAATTTCACAAGACCTCTCAGTATTATTTATCTGTATTGCAGTACTGCTTAGAAGCTTCATCTGCGATTCTCCATGCAGTGTCTTAAACACGAGATCATCCTTCCACTTGAATATGACACAATTCCCATTATTTGCTGGAGCTAATACCCAGATGTTATGAACTGGTTACAGCAATCAGATAGCATTTTTAGTACATTATCTTAACTACTTAGTTATTCCACCTTTTATACCTGCTTAAAGAACAGATCAGGTATGAAAACCAGTAAAATACACCAAACAGTATTTTTATAACAGTCCACCAGGGTCTAAGCACATATTGTCATATTTATTCCAGAAAAGTGACAGAATGGTGGCACTGCAAGTGAGACATCAGCTGTGAATTGGGGCGTATTACACTCAGCAACTATTTTTCACAAAATGTAATTAAATACATGTCTGAATGAAAGGAAAGCACATTCTCTGCCATGAAAAGAAGACACATCACTATGTTTACATGAACTCTTATTTTGACCAATAGGGCTCTATACAACCATAACTTCATGATCATATTCCATTTGTAGAAATTTGGGTGAAAAGACAATGCCCTTATGTGATCACTGAAGGCAGTAAACACTGTCTCTGAGCTGTTATGTATGGCCTGGGAAATGCATGGTGACCTGCAAGACAGAAGCCTTTGCTTTCTCGCTATGAAGTTCACTTGATGACTCCAACAGGTCCTAACTCCAGATGTGGGAGATGGGTTATAAGGAGCCTAATTTGTGGGAAAGAATGTTGAGGAAGTTCCAAGAAGCCTTTCAGAAGGACTAGATATAAAGCCAAGATCCATATGACCATAGAAATAAGCTTCTATGGGTTGTGCCTTCCAAGACATTGCCAAGTCACCTCCAATAACAAAGGGTAACTTTCTAGTTTAATGGGGGTTTTTTAAACTTTTTTGTCTCAGCTAAAATTCAGTATCGACGTATGAAAAACACCAATTACCATAATGTTTTTTTCTGCAGCACACGTTTATTTGTTTATCAACCAAATGAACTGAAAGGAGCACTGAAAACCTTCCTTTCAAATAAACAAATATAAAATGCAATTGGTGATGGTATTACCCCATAGAAATGGGAACTTTAGTAATTACTGTTTTACCTAGTCCTAATGTTTCTAATGCTGTAACACAGCTGTCCCAGAAGGTATTTTGCACTTGGACCACTGTAGGCATGCTGGAAAAGCATCTATTTGCAAGTGTTGCTAATTTGCATGGCTCAGCTAAACATCCACTTTTCAACCACCTAGGCTAGAAAACCAACCCTGAAATGATCAGATGAGAGAAGTATAAAAGCCTAAAAACTTGGGATGCCACTTATAACTCACTAACACATACCAGCTGGGAATCAAGGCTGGAACTTATCCAGAGGTCTGCCATCTACCACAGGCTCCATGCTTGTACCTGCAGTTCTTTTTCTAGAGTGCAAAGTCTTTGCCCTTCTGTGCTTCATAGTCTTTGACTTACACCCTTAGTAACATAGTGGCGTTGTTGTATTTTGCTGTGCTGGACACTTCATCATTGCATCATTACCTACTCAGAAAAAGGAAAATCTATTGATGAGTAACATTTCACTGCTTTCTCACAATCATGGATGAAGTAGATTGTTCTCTCCCACTGGTTTGTATAAATCAAAAGAACCCACTTTTCACTACACTAGCAGCAGAACAAAGTGGTGGCTGATGAAGAAAGAGATCTGTGCTGTGGAAATGAAGACACTAATTTCCCCCACTTGTGAAGAAAACTAATAAAAGTTGATAAAGGGATCCTGAAACAATGAGAAATATTGGAATGCTTTCATACTGCCAAAACAATAATTTCAGATCCAACTGCAGGTATTCTTATAGATTTTACATTCCATTTTTAGAGCCAATATTTTGATTAACGGGAGTTTTCCCTTTGAGAATAAGGTGGGAGATTTCATTGTAACATTGAGACGGAGGGTAATATCCAAATTATTTTTGTCTGCTTGCAGAGAAGGCTCTGATAGTGATTCTAATAATCTGGAACCTCCAGGAATGAAGCCTCTATCTCAAAGATTTCATATTAGCTGTTTGGGTGAGTTGTGTGGCTCTAGTTATTTCTAGTGAGCTACAGAGCCTTTTTTCACCCATAAGCCACCAGGTTGAATCCGAGCTAAGAAAGAATTAAGTCAGCTAAGGATAATTTTTTTCTGTATAAGTAACATTCACTGCCCTCTATTTGAGATTAATTTGGATCAGTCTCCATCCCAATCCCTACTACAGACTTGCTACTCATCCATACTGTGCAGCCTTTGCAGAACAGAGTTTGCTTACGTATATGTTGGGCCTAATTCAACTCAGATGGGATCTCAGATAGATCTGTAACTGACAGATCCTGCAGAAAACACTGAGTTACCATGTATTCAAGTTTCCTTTATCTACATACTCCAATGCCAAGCATTCAGAGTTCCTTGAATAAACACCATTGTTCGCTGCCAGTCAGACTGCCCAACAGAAAGTGTAAGGTAATCTGTAGAGCACAGAGACAGCAGATGATGAGACTCACTGCACTGACACTGTAGGGTTCCTATGCACCTATTTCTGCCTGGGAAATCTTAGACTGAGGCCAAACTGGTCTTCAGGTATTTGTGAAAATTTACCATGCTATTGTCAGTGATGAACAGCGAGAAGAGAAACCTTCAATTCCATACCCAAGCTAATTTGGTTAGCAACAACAGTAAAAAAAATAAAATCTGCTTCAGGATTCTTGCTAGCACTGGCCCTGAAATGGACCAGCATGCAGATGACAGGAATGGAAACGGAGCTGGTCAGCAGTCTGTGTATTTGCTACTGCACAAGATAGCCACAGCAGACTATCAGCATTTCCAGGGCAGCCTGCAAATCTGCTTTCCTCTTGCTTGCAGCACAGCCAGCATCTCCACACTGAGTTTCATTGGGTGCCAGATGTTTAAGTCTAGATGAGGCAGAGACAGCTCTACAACTTCCACCATGTAATATTTAAAGCCTGATTAGGTATTTCTCATTTAATCACATATATTATTAATTCCAATGAAATTACTGTTTCTCCCTGTGCCTTTAAACAGCCGGTGCATAAAAGTTGGGTTGCTAAGGCAGAATTATAGCCAAGTATTCCAGTTTAGCTGACTGCATTCTGATTACTTAATAACGCCCAAGTATGTGCAGAATTTGTCCTTGCTGTGCGCCACAGAGTGCTGCGCTACTGAAAAAAACAAACCTCAGAAAAGGCTGCACTGCACTGGCTTAAGCGCTTTCCTCGGCGCGGTTTCTGTTCCAGGTGGTTGAAGAAGTGCACAGCTAAATTAAACCGCGTGAGTTCTCGCTGTACAGCGCTGCGGAGCGAGTCAGGAATGACCGCCCAAAGCCTGATCCGGAGCGCGTCGCTTGCCATTCCGGCTGCGATTCGGTTTCCCCCGGGGCCGCCGGCGAGTCCCGGCGGGGCGGCAGCCCCCG
>NW_008684619.1:0-226 GCF_000695815.1 Acanthisitta chloris | reverse complement strand
ACCTGCTGGATCCCGGGTGATCTGCTCAGAGAGGGATCCACTCGGGGGGTGGATCCATAGGATGATCCATGCTGGCACACGGGATGTGGGTGCTGCCACCTCGGAACTGCCCTGCAGGAGGGTGTCAGGTCTCCTGGCTCTGCTGGATCCCTGCGGGATCCCCCCTGCTGACCCTGGGGATCTGCTTGGGGAGGGATCCACTGGCTGATGATGCTCCGCCGGTGGG
>NW_008684618.1:43455-45726 GCF_000695815.1 Acanthisitta chloris | reverse complement strand
CTGATCTTTTCAAAATTTATATTTGAGCTATTTTTTTTCACTTCTGCAATTATCCAGATTTCTCAAAATAGCTTTAAAAGATACGTTAAAACTCTTTTTCTTTTAGATTCTGACTGGCATTTGAGGAACTTGCAATAGCATCACATGTTATGGAGTGAACTATGTGACAAAAAGGTCTTGAGGTGGTGGACACTGGGAATGCAGGTCTATGATGATGAAGATGAAAGCTGAATTTGGCCTTGTTAGTGTTTTGTCACATATATATATATGGCATATAAATAAATATGTTACAATTTTATATATATGATTTACAGCATCACTTAATGGCAATATATACGTTTCTTTAATAGAGGTAGTTCTGCTGGAAATGATGTAGTAATGACTTGAATTGTCTTCTGGTAGAGCAGTGTTTAGGTGCTCAGAGTTGAATTATGCTTGGGCACAAGAGGAAAGCAGATTCTGGACAGCTCACACACCTTTTCTTATGCTTGAGTACAATTTCAAAGCCATGGATTCTGTTTTATGTATCTTTACATTCACTTTACATGTAGCAATGATTACCTTGTAGACTCCCTTAGCTCAGATTTTTAAGCACTGGCTTCTACATCTACACTTGCAATTCAGAGGCACATTAATATTTGATTTTCAAACATGAAGTGACTTTAACTGTATGCAAAGCTATGTGAGTTCTTGCAGTTGGGTTCTTGCCATGTGACAGTATGTGGTGTATGACTTTGACTTTTCAGTGAAGTTCTGAATAAACCTTGCATTTTCACTTCAGTGTAGTACAGTTGGGACAAGCACCTTGAATGAAAATACAATTAAAACTGATGTAAGTTTCACATGTGACAATTTGAATTACAATGTTGTCAAAATATTTCCTCCACTGTTAGAGCATTGCCATAATTTATTTTTTAATCAAAAATTACTGCCAGGTTTTCTTGTTATGTATTTTAGCAATGTCTAAGCTTTGAGGAATTTTAGGTTAGCAATTTAGGAGTAGTTAAATAACAGAACCAAGGGGTTTTGCACCAAAGCATTTGTAAAAATTCATTTCTCTTCACTTGAAAGTGCATTTTTGCAGATAGCCATAGTTGTCTCTTTGAAATCTTTAAAAGTAGATTTGCTTTAGACTTTGGAATGGTAAAACTATGCATATTACTTATGAATTAATTTTAATTTTTGTATATTTAAATCCTAGTTGAACATCAATTGACATAAAAGTATTCTGTCACACAGTCCTTTATTTGTTTTTAAAAATAATTTTGTTATTTTGTATGGTTAAATGTGCCTGAGCTATGGTTCAGTTAAAAGAAAATCTAAAAAAAAATTACACATCTATATGGCTCCAGGATCCACTGAGTCTTAAGGGCCTACAGACTTAGTCACTGGAGAACATCCCTGAACTTCTCCAGATGTTTGGAAAAATCAGCCCAGAGTTAGACCATTTACACCCTGTCACTTCTATGAGAAGAAATAAAATACTTGCAAATAAACAGTTGAGGAAAATTTAAGTAAAATAGATTGTATTAGTAAGAAAACCCTGAGGGGGTTTACTGAAAACTCTCAAAGTTTCTGTAAGTGAGTGTAAATAAGGTTATTGGCAAGCACCAAAGAATTTGTAAAGGGTGAAAAACAGAGGAGAAAATGATACATCAATCAGAATCTAGAAGACCTTATGCACAAATAAACATACATTTACATATAAAAGCCACTGGAGATTTGTTAATTTGTGCTATAGATATTTTTGAGGCGGCTTTATTTTTAAATTCAGTCCCTTGCTCTCTCCATTATGTTCATGCACGTTAGCACATACCAACATTCATGCTGTGCTTTAGCATTTAGGGCAGACAACGTTCTTCCCTAACTTGTCATTTGCATCTTCTGATGCAATTTTGTTGACAAGGTCTTTTCAGGCATGCAGGGGGGAAAAAACCACTCCCGCATCTGTCTGGATCACTGGCCAAGGAGTATCTTCACCAGTACTTTGTCTAGATGCTATTTATCCACGAGAAAGCACTTTGCCTGTAAAGCTTGCACATAGAAACGCGCTTCAGCGGGGTGCCTGCAACTTGTGTCATGGTCAGCTAGAGATAAAAAAAAAAAAAAAGACTAAATCTTGCTGAAAATTGAAAGAGGGTTTTTTGCCGGATTTTTTTCTCCCCTTCCCGTGGTTTGTCATCCAGAAAGGGATGCAGGCGCGCGTCCCAGCGCATTGATTGCTTCTGCCTGCAGCGGGGATGCTGTCAAGTCGCTGCGCGAGTGGAGTCC
>NW_008684618.1:38359-43360 GCF_000695815.1 Acanthisitta chloris | reverse complement strand
ACACGGGAGCTCAGCCCTGCCGGGAGCAGCGCTCCCATGCCGAGCGGCCGCGGGACGCGCCGCCTGTGCCATGCACTCGCACCTTCCCCAGCAGCACAGCTGCGGCAGAGGGGCCGCGGGGGATGTGCCTCCAGCCGCCAGGGATGCTCACTGCGCCTGCCGCCGGCGACAGCATCCTCACGGCCTCCCCTCCTGGGGACCTGCGGCTGCCAACCAGAGCAGGAGCAAGTTTGTCCCTCTGTGGGACACCGTGCGGAGGAGCCCCCCTAAATCCCCAGCCAAGCCCCAGGGCAGCCCGGGGCAGTGGTGGACACAGTGTGCCTGTGCCCACGGCTGGGCGCCCCAGGTGCAGGTGAGCTGATTCTTCACTCTCCGAGCGACTCAGAGGATGCTCCAGGGAAAGAAAGTGAGGTTTGGTGGTGTGGACAACTTTTTGTGGTGTGTGATGATGTGTGTTCAGTGGTTTATTCTGAAAACGCTACGTGCGAGGACAAGCTATGGAGTGGTGATCTCTGTGTTTGAATATCGCTTCTCTGTTGCCTGTGAAATTTGTGGGGTCCTCCCGGAAGGGTTTTCTTGTTGAAATGTTTTGGTTTCTGCTTCCAGGTTCTACAGACTTTGTATTGCATTGTGCTGTGTAGAAATGATGTTTATCTCCCTGTGTAGTGGATCTTGCCTGCTTCTGTAAACAGTTTGTTTTCAAATATTGCATGAAGTTAAGAAGTTATTTTGAATAGACAAGATGGGGTGGTGTGTATGTCTATGTTAGATTTATTGATAAGAGAAAGTGTGACCTGCTTCTCTTTTGAACTTCAAATGTAATTGAGATAGTTCTTAGGTCTGACAAACCTATAGATTTTTATTTAATGGCAAGGCAGTATATTTTCAATTAGAAATCAAGCAGGGTCTGTGGTGTGTACAAATACCTGTAAGCAACTAGACTGCAAATGATTACACACCAGATAACCCAGCACTGTGAAACAGAACTCACAGTGACACTCATATGATGCTAAATATTAGAAAGCATTAACACTTCCTCCACTAATGCATGTTTTAATTTCTCCCTTAGAAAACTTCCAGCTCATTCAAAAGCTTTGTATTATGTCAACAGCAAATGCTTTTGTCACAATTTCGCACTAAAGAAGAATAATTTATTGTTGAAATAGGTTTTTGAGATATATGTTTGCTTACTGATATTACAAATGTGTTTGCTTACTTAGACTGGAGTTTAACTAGCCTAAGCCGACACTGAACATGTGTACCCTCTCTAGAGATTAAATCACTTCTTTCATGGAAATGATTTTAATATATTTTCACTGTACAGAAAAGAAAAGAGGCAAAGGATTGTCAGATAGTGTAGCTGTACTTTATCTTGTCTTACAGTCTAAAATAAAGTGATGCTCTGTTGACTGAAAGTGATTGTTATATATAAAAAGCTTCATTTTTTTGCCTCAGATCTAGTATCAAGTGGAAAAACTAAGCTTTCTGTTATATTTTTGAGTGACCAAAATGTTGCATGTGGCTACAGTATATTTAATGCATTTTCTTTCATATACAAAGTACATTTTATGTTGGAATAAAGCCAATGTCAAAAAGATATCTAAAAGGTAGAAATAGGCTTTGTTCTAATTTGAATTATAAAAAGCTGCAAATATTTTCTTAGGAGCTGAAGATTTTTTACTTGGAAAAATCTTGAAGGAAAAAGTACCTTCAAGGAAAGAGTTTATTAATTTTATAAGAATTTTCTAGGAATTTATAATGAGGAAATGGAGCATTATTTTTCAAAATAATAAAAAATTAAGGGTCACTTCTAAGACTACTTCAAAATCTATGTTAAAGATGTATTGTAAAGTTATTTCAGTATTGTCAATGCCTTTGTAATCACATCCACATGTATTTAGTTAGTGTGAAATTGTTCAGGTTTATGTACTTTCTTACACTTAACTTAGAACTCTGCTCTGCAAACTTTCTTTACTCTGTGTTCTGAATGCCAACTACCTTATTCTGTTTGGGAAAGTCCCTTTCTAGGGTTCTGACTATCATGGATCAATTTACCATCAATCAAACTGATATTTGAACCTATGGATGGACTGATGTACTTTGGCAAATACTTGGTGGTTTCCATGTCATGGAGTTGAGAGATAGCTTGTTTCAAATAATAATCTATTCTTCTCTGTGCAAAGTAAGCATTTTGCAAGCTATGGGCAGAAAGGGAAGAGTATGTGTGTACATATATTGCTGTATGTACACACACTTAAACTGTCATTTGATCAATTATATTGCATAGAAGCAATATGGGAAAACATTATAGAGCAGGCCATGCTAATTCCCATTACTTTGGGGATACAAGTTGAAATCAGTAATGTTTTTTGAGGGCTATGTTGACTGGGAAATCTCCCCTTCTTGCTAAAATAAGGAGCAGTAGTGGAACAGTTACATTTGCTGGCCTGAAAAAAAATATTTTAAATGTTCATCTGATTGTGTAAATGTGATAATAAATAAGACATTGACAGCTTCAAAGGTGGAGGTTTTTTGCTGTAAAGTTCTGAGCATATTTTTCTGCTGCTTGAATCTCTTGGGAGAGACTTACTTTCTTCAAGCATAGGAAAGACATAACACCTTGTAAAACTGCTTCTTGATTAGGACTATAATGTCAAATTTAATGCACAGGTCCTTCATTCCTAGAGTGTGTACTAGACAGCTGTACTAATGTACACGTCATCATTCTGATCCTGACAAAAATGTTGATTGTACATGGCTTCATTTTCTCTACCAGTTTCTTCTTTAGTATGTCAAAGCAAAGAGTGGCACACTGGTATTATTAATATTTTAACTGTCTTAGAAATTCTGTTCTGCTAGCTTGCATGTTTGTGTTTGCTGATACTTTCATGTTGAGTTGTGGGTAGAAAAATGCTGTCTGCATACCCAAACAGAAATTCAGTTGAAATTACAAAACAAAACCAACTCTTAATTTTGAAAGTGAGTAGAAATCATGTTTAGACAGAAATTTGATTCCAAGACCTAATTTGTTCTTTTATTTCTAGTTCTTTTTGGCAAACACATTTACAGTTCTGTTTCCTTTATTAAAAAGAAAAAAAAAAGAAAAAGAAAAAAGAGTAACTTAATAGCAAGTTTTAAATGACACTGTTGCCTGGAAATATTTCTTGCTTGTCTGCACTGCACTGACTATCTCTATTACTGTTAATATCATGGAATCAGATAATTTGTGTGATTCACTCAGTGATTTCATACTTAAGGTCACTGTTATGCTGTGAAAGATCTGAGCTAAATTTTGGAGTGCAGGAGGGTTTGGCAGAGACAAGGTGGTGACCTGATGTTTTCTCATACTTAAGGTCACTGTTATGCTGTGAGAGATCTGAGCTAAATTTTGGAGTGGAGGAGGGTTTGGCAGAGGCAAGGTGGTGACCTGATGTTTTCAGAGGGTCATTCTAACATGAGGTGAGGTTTGTAACATTGGTTGGGCTTTCCCTGTAGGCACCTATAGATTGCTGGCACATGCAATCTAGTGATCAATTTCTTTAGAAATATATGTGTAGCTGAAGGTATGCAATGAACATATTCTTTGTGCAGAAGGGACAGACGGATAGGAATCTGTATTGCGCTGATTGAAGAGTAAATTGCAGAGATTGAGTTGCTATTCTTGTTTTAAGAAGTCCAAGGTATAAATTTTACTTTGTGCAGTCTATAAGAAAGAGGGTCTCCCCTAAACACATTCCAGTATGTGTGCAACTGTGTGTTTTCAGATTCCTAAAGCTCACTATTTTTCTTTTAAAGCAGAAGGAAGGTGTGGCAGCAGATTCTCATCTTGGCTAATTCCCAGTTCAAGACAATGTTGAACTCCACTTTTATTTATCTAATTCTATTTACTATAAAATTTTTGGTCCTTCTATTTTGAAATGTTCTCCTAGAAAACCATCTCATTGCAGATAGTATCCTGGATGTGCTGTTCGCAAAAATGCATACATGTGTTTTGTTTTGAAAACTTACATAGATGTGTACATTTTCATCTATTTTTTATTAGTTTACTGTCAATGTCAGCTTTGAGGACCTTTTTGGTTGGTTGGGCTTTTTTTACAAGCAGTATCTGAAAAATTATTTTGCAGTCAGTGTCCTTTAGAAGAAATGGCATCACTGAGTTGTTGTATCATCCAGTAGAGGCTTGTGAGCTAAACCCTAGTTTATAGGTGTGGCATGACTTTAAAAAGGCAGTGAGCAGCCACAGTATCAGCAAAGATTGGTCTCATGTGTTTGAAGGCCTTTGGCACCAGTGCTGAAATTCCAGCATTTCATTTGAGAGCTCTTTGCATGGTGAGATGAGGTGAGAGCTAGCTTCAAGTCATTCTGCCACAGTTCTAAAGCAGAAAGTCTATTCCAGGAGATACTGGCTCTTCTAACAGTATAAAGAAATGATTTGTCATTGGCTGTGTTTTTGAAGACTTAGATCATTACTTTCGGGTTCACAGATTCCCACATGCAACTGGTGATTCTTCTGGCAAGTCAATGTTGGGAATGAAGGTACATCAAGCTATTTTAGTTAGGTGAGGGACAGCTTTTCTCTTGAATCTAGCGTCTTCAAGTGCCAGTAAAATAGCAGTTAAACAGCAAATAAATAGCAAAAAATTGGCTTTTAAACTTTTCTCTTTTTTCTCTTTTTTTTTTTTTTTTTAAAATCTTCAAGGCTATTAGGAGCTAGATGGCATAAGTCAAGACAAAGATTTGATGCGACTCTGACACTGCTAACAAAGATTAAACAGAGAGTGAATCTAGCGTCTTCAAGTGCCAGTAAAATAGCAGTTAAACAGCAAATAAATAGCAAAAAATTGGCTTTTAAACTTTTCTCTTTTTTCTCTTTTTTTTTTTTTTTTTAAAATCTTCAAGGCTATTAGGAGCTAGATGGCATAAGTCAAGACAAAGATTTGATGCGACTCTGACACTGCTAACAAAGATTAAACAGAGAGAAGTAACTGGGATTAATAGGGA
>NW_008684618.1:0-38347 GCF_000695815.1 Acanthisitta chloris | reverse complement strand
AGAGCTTCATATCCCATTCTCAGTCTTGGATTTAGACAACAGAGTGGTATTGTTCTAATGATTTCTATACCTGGAGATGCTGACTGACAGAGGACTTCGAGAAGTCTACAGCATTCTGGGTGGCATTCAGATCTGACACTCCAGGACATCAGCTTTAGAAAAATTTATGCTTTTGCATTCATGTTTAACATGAACGCAAAAGCACAAACCAAAACCAGGAATGCATTATTACTACTGAATTCATAGAATTTAGGTTATGTTTGGCGTACAAAAGGAGGTCAAAGCTTAGCCTTTGAGTTCCTTGTGCTGAGGTTAGCAATTACATTAGAGATGTAGGGAACACTTCTGGTTAGAATTAACACAAAATATGGCATAACAGCCTTCCCAGGGAAGTGGTGGAGTCACCATCCCTGGAGTTATTTAAAAGACATGTAGATGGTGGTGCTTAGGGACGTGGTTTAGTGGTGGGCTTGGCAGTATTAGGTTAGAGGTTGGACTTGATAACCTTTTCCAACCTCAGTGATTCTATAATTTTTGTGTGGAAGTGTTTCCTTAGTGTAATGGCTGTTCATGGGACTCTGATTCCAATGATATGCAGTGAAAGGACCAGAAATTGAACATACAGAGGCACATTAGGACTTTCTCTATGTTTTTTTCCTTTTTAAAAGGAAAATAAAATCCCCATGTTAGTCATGAAGCTTTGTGCTTTACAGATTCAGGAACCTGGGGATGTGTCAGTCATTCCAGATTTTTCACCACATCACAAGGGATCATTCAGCCACCCCTGCCCAGATTGATAATGTAGCATTGCTTTGCAAAGGCCATTGGGAGTAAAACAAAGGTGGATATTCTTTTATTTTATTGTATAATATCCTGTCTCCTTCTATTAATGTATCAGGTCTTTCATCAGTGTTAGTATTTTTGACAAGATAGAATTTTAAGTGTCAGCAAAGACAGTTAAGAAATAGGTGTGGTTATACAGATCATTACAGTATTTGTGTGCAAGATGTTCTATAAATCTTCATTTAAATACTGAAATGGATATGTACTGTACTAACCAATTATATGATTTATAGTTTAACTGCATATATTTTGGCTCTTGATGATTGTTCAGTCATAAATATGTTAATGCTTAATTTGCATTTGTTGCACCATATTTAGAATTGCATTCAGTTAAACCCATGTTTCAAAGTTTCTCTTCCTAAATGCCTCAAGAAGCCAAGAACATATTCTCCCCTTGATATATAATTTGGCTTCTGAGATTTTTGGGGAGGGTGACAAGGGGCATGGAAGGGGCATTGTAGGGTTTGGATGGGGATCATTTGTAGCAATTGTTTATAGTTTGGATGGGGATTGCTTGGTTTGGCCAAAACTGTCAACAAGTGCTTGGATAGTCCTCCTGCTATTCATAAATTTCTCTAATACTTGGCATGTTTATTCACCCTTGGACAAACTGTTCATCATATTTGAGAACAGAAGGGCATTTCCCTCGGTCCAGACTGGCAGAACACCCCTCTTTTTCTTTCCCCTTCACTTTTTCTATACACTACCATGTAATCCAGTCCTAGGACTATCCAGGCATTTTCACATAACAAGGTCCTTACCATCGCAGGATCTAAAAACACAGGAAATTCTTTGATTTGTCCTGTAGTAGTCTGACGGCACACACCACACAGTGGCATTTTAGTCTTCCTGTCTCTTACACTGACTTGTGCTGCTATAGGTTGCTGGAACTCTTTTGTAGCATGGCAGCAGGATTGATAAAATGGAATGCTCTCTGGCTCTCTGAACTAAAAGGAAAAAAAAAAGGAAAAAAAGAGTTGCCTTATGGCTTGCTTAAAGTGATAGGAGTAAGGCTTGATTAACCCTGGTTGTGTTTTGTGTCTAATGTTCCACTACATTTAAATTAAAACCTTTACAGCAGCTCAACAAAATGGCTTTGGCCTAATCAAAACAAAAGGAGTGAAAGATAATGCATGACAGTTTATAGCTGGATGCTGAGCGATGACTGAGATTGAGACAGAGTTTGTGTCAGTAATGGCATGACTTGAAGACACAACCTGAAAATTGATTTCTGTTTTGGAAAAGGCTATTTCTGCTGTTCTGAGATGTGAAAGCATCACACTTCTCTACAAAGAAAACCTAAAGGGAGTTTCTGGTTGTAGTAATGACAAGATTTACAGAGTTTGCCAATTTAGCACTCTGTTTTCTCATGTCTGCGTGTGGCTTTTGGATGAAGGGTAACAAAACTAAAGCCAAAAGAGACAGAAAATAATTAGGGATTGAATTACTTTGCTTTTACGAACTGTGTTTGCTTTGAAATAAGCCATAGATTGTTACAATAGACTGTATAAATTAAATAGAATATATTCTTTTAATTTTTTGTATAAGTACATTTTTGGTAAATTACTGCAATTAATCAGATGAATTATATCAATATTCAAGTAATTTCAAAATCTCCCATCATTCTGAGAGTTATAAATACAGGGATGAAAAAGGACTACTTTATGTATTCAAAACAGAGGTTCTGTAATATCTAAAATGAATTTCAGAAAAACAAACAAAATAATCCTTTTTGTAAATTTCAATTCTCGTGTAAGCTTTCTTTAAAATCACAGGATCCAGCTATGAGTGCAGTACAAAATCCAATTTAGCAGAATAACATCTGGGTTTTGTTTAGATATATTGTACTTTTAATACAGAGTTTTACCTTTCTGATTAAGTATTTGTACAAGGAGAAGCAGGTGACTTCAGCAGCTGAAATTGTTCATATAATTGGTCAAACAGAACATCAGACAAATGATTTTTGTTTTGCATTTCAAATGAGAGCAGAATGGAGCAGTGTCATAGGATTTCAGCAACTGCCATCCTGGAGCAGCTATGCTGCACCCAGATATGAAATCAATTAAACAGAGGCTTTCCAGGCTCCTTGTTTACTTTTGTTTCTCTTCTAAATTCTGGGAAATACTTCCTCCGTACTGGACTGGTAACTGATCACAGAAAGTTTTGCTATTTATCCATGCGCTGGTTTGTCCAAGTTTTTATGTTGCAACCATCATTCACCTCATTAATATATATTGAAAATGTGAATAAAGTCTAAGCTGTATTTTTACTTTTCTTCATTCTGTAGGGTCTACCTTGTGTGTGTGCGGGGAGGGGGGAAGCTCGTTTGAGAGACCCATTTCATGGCCCAATTGATGTCCACTAGCACATGCTTCTGCTTCTAAGCAGAAGGGTGAGAGCAGAAGCACATGACATAGGACATGTCCCAGGAGATAGTGTGTGGCTGCTCTTCCTAAGGTAGTCACACTTAATGTGCCATCTGATGTATGCAGTTTGGTTTTGACAACACAACAGTGCTTGGGGGCCTCTCTGTGCTAAGTGCAGAAACTTGTATGAAGCTCTTTGGTACCTCCAAGAATTCAGAAATAATTATGTTTCACTTAGGAAATGGAGAGTTTTGGCGACAGCTTGTTCACTTTCCCTTTCTGTTCTCACTTTCTGCTCAGCAGACACATCTGGGTTCTACCAAAATCTGTCCATCTTGTAGTTATGAGAAGTCACTTTTCACAGCTCTCAGACTGCTGTTGAGCATACAGGATCAAACAGCCAAAGGACATTTTGGAAGCAAAACCACCCAAATTTCTTATCTGGGTATTCAATAAGAAGGTAGTAAAAATGTCGGAGCCCTGGTCTCATATTCACTCTGGGGTTGATGCTGCCACATTTGCTACTGTTTCTGAATGGTCTCTACACCACTGGCTTGCTTTAGACACACCTCTACCGTTTTATTTTCCAACAGCTGACTTCTCAAATACAAATTTTTTTTATGCAATGTTAGTAAGACATAATTTAGGAAAAAAACCCAAACCAACCAAATAAAAAAAACACTGATTAACCAATTTCAGTTATTAAAACTTACACTGTTAAGTACTGAAATATTAATTCCAATGAGTACAGCTATGGATCTCTGCAGCAGTTTTGTGGCTAGCTGGTATTTCTGCTCTATTAGTAAATTACCTCACTCCTGTGACATGAATTCCTTTCCATTTTTGATTGTGTGTGTAAAAATGGAAAAGGGGTAACATTGAGGATGCACATTTAGTGTACAAGACCTTTCTACATTCATGCTTAAGTTATCTAAAGTTTTAATACATTTATAGGTAAATTATAGTGTTTTATGCAATTAGGCAGAAACTAAAGCAGAACAGATATTCAGGTCACATTTTCTAATAACAGGCAGAACAAAGTTTTATTTATTTATTTGTTTATTATTCCTAGTATATGGAGCTATTAAAAAAAAAAAGACGTAAGCGGCTTGATCAACATCAAGTTTCCTCAGTAGACATGTACCATAGTGCACAGCTTCTGGTTTCAGACTTGGAGACAATATGTCTTCCTGATAAGCAGAAAAAACACTTATGTGGAAGTAAAGCCAAATGGTTTAAACATGGGTATCCATAAAATATGTGAGTTAAATCCAGGTTCCACTGCAGCTTAGTAGTGTTTTTCTATTATCCTGACAATGTATGCATTCATATATGAAATATATGAAAACTCTTGCAGTAATTATATTAATTCAGATATTGACAACTGTATATGCTCAGTGCTCAGTGATTTAATTAATGCTTTTAACATTGCCTTGAGTGTTTCCAGAGACAAGGCATCCACAACTTCTCTGGGCAACCTGCTCCAATATTTAACCACCCTTGTTGTAAAGATTTTCTTCCTTATATCAAATCTAAATCTACCCTCTTTTAGTTTAAAAACATTGCATCTTGTCGTATGTTTACAGGCCCTATTAAAAAGTCTGTCCCCATCTTTCTTATTAGCCCACTTTAAAGGCCACAATAAGTTGTCCCTGGAGCCTTCAAGCTGAACAACCCCAACTCTCTTAGGCTGTCCTCATAGGAGAGGTGTTCCAGCCCTATGATCATCTTTGTAACCCTCCTCTGGACTTCTCCCAACAGGTCCATGCCTTTCCTAGGAGAGCTGGGCACGATACTGCTGGTGGGGGTCTCATGAGAGTAGAGTAGAGGGAAAGAATCACCTTCCTCAACCTGCTGGTCATGGTTAGAATCACAGAATTATAGAATGTCCTGAGTTGGAAGGGACCTACAACGATCACTGAGTCCAACTCCTGGTCCTGCACAGGACAATCCCAAGAATCCCACTACGTGCCTGAGAGCATTGCCCAAACACTTCTTGAAGTCTGTCAGGCTTGGTGCTGTGACTTCCTCCCTGGGGAGCCTCTTCCAGTGCTCAGACACCCTCTGGGTGAAGAGCCTTTTCCTAATACCCGACCTAAATCTCCCTTGACACAGCTTCATGCCATTCCCTTGGGTCCTGTCACTGGTCACTAAAGAGATGATGTCAGTACCTGTTCATCTGCTTCCCCTTGTGATTAAGCTGTAGACTTGTCTTCCCTCCATCTCTTCTTCTCTAGGCTGAACAAACCAAGTGACCTCAGCCTCATATGGCTGCTCCTCTAGACCCCTCACCATCTTCGTAGCCCTTCTTTGGACATGTTCTAATAGGTTCTTTTGATGCAGTCCAGGACACGATCGTCTTTCTGGCCTGCAAGCACACATTGCTGGGCCATGTCCAGCCTTTCCACCACCAGTTCCTCTGGATCTTTGTTGGCAGGGCTGCTCTTAATCCATTTCATCCCCCAGACTTTATTGATATCAGGGGTTGTCCTGGCCTGGGTATAGGACCTTGAACTTGGCCTTGTTGAACCTCATGAGGTTCCCATGTGTCCATCGGACATTTCTGAAAAACCATCAGGGGTTGTCCGGGCCTGGGTATAGGCCCTTGAACTTGGCCTTGTTGAACCTCATGAGGTTCCCATGTGTCCATCGGACATTTCTGAAAAACCTAGCCTATAGAATTTACAACTTTGAAAAAAGTTATAGGTTTCTGTAATTCTTATTATAATTTTCTTAGTAATTATTATTTAAATCTTTAGTGGTTTTAAAGAAGTGAAACCCTACAGAAATATGAGGATGGGCAAGTGCAGTTTGTTGCAGCTTGATTTGACTGAAACATACTTTTTCTGTAATGTACCACATGTAGATCTACTACATGAAATAAGCAGAGTCATGATATACTGCTGTTGCCTCTGGGGCAGTTACTAGCTTGCTCAGCCACTGCAAGTATAAAAGTGGAAGCAATCTGATCACTTCTGCAGGCATAAATCTGCAAAAATACTGTCTTTTGCAGTTCTTTATTTCTTTGTGTTGTCATGGCAGTATTCTCAGTGGATCTTCTCTTTTTACTGAGATGCATTTAAGTCTATATAGTCAGCACAAACCTGGCATTTAAACATTACTTTTTAAGCAATTTCTGCTGAAAATTGAGGTTATCACTCCTAGTTATTTTGGTTTTAAGCATTGGTTGCTGTCTATCAACTAAACTAGTCCAAGAAATAAAACATCATGTTAATCATAAGGAGAAAACAGAAAAGAATGAATCAGCTCTTTGTAGTGGATGAAAATGCAGAATTGCAGAAATATTTTGCTGAATGGCCAATCCTAAAAAGCTCTTCAGATTCATATTTCTTGGGTCCTTATATCTTCTGATGGTAGCCCTTGTCACATCTTGCCTTTTGCTCATTTTTTGTAATGCCCTTTCGAAACACATTTTGGTACTGCGGAAATTTAGTATCTGTTTTCCTTATCACCTTTGTCCCTTTCAGTCCTCTTTTAGAAGAACCCGATTACTTCGACATTTTTTTTTTCAGAACTCATCTGTACTTTCACATTTTTGAATGGTTGCCAAAACAGTAGTGGAATTACTGGGTTTACCTGTATGCTCTTTGTCTTATTTCCAGATGGAAGTCTTTTTTTTGTGGTTCACTTGCCAGGATTTGTCCTCAGGTGATAATAACTTTAATGTACTTTCTGCCAGTTTCTATTTCATCATGTTACCTCTTGCACTTGAAGGTTCAGCACATCTGACAAACCAGCAAAATGGAACAGAATTGCCACAGCAGAAACATTGGGTGGCAAGGGGATGAGGAGTAAAGGAGCGTGGGTTTTGGTTTTATTAATAATAAAAGCAATAATAAAACCACAAAGATGCAGGAAATTCTTTTTTCAATCAGAAATATTAGTTGGTGTTCAACAAACAACTGGGAGAGAAGAGGTGATCACAGCAAAATTTATCCTGCTTGTGTTTTCTCCAGATGTCATTACTGCCTGATGTCTTGACATTTCTTAAAGCACCTCAGAAAGAGCAGCTGTATGGTTCTTTTGTTCTCTGATATATTTGTGAGTTAGGTCAATGTTCATTTCATTTCAGACTGGGAAGACTGAGGCAGGGAGGTTAACATTTTTGTGGACTGTACATAGAACAGAGGGGAGCTTAATTGTCAACCTCTTTGTCATAGCTTAGTTCTATAGGCAACAGCAAGATGCAACCTACCTGCAGTATTCATTGAAGGACTCTAATTTTTAGCTGTTTTATGCTGGTTTTGGATAATCCATCTCTATGGAAGGGTATCTGCAGTCTGTTCTCAGGGTCCTTGCTGCTCATTGCCATTGAGATACAGCATCAAGCTTAGTCCCCTTGTTGGCAATTTCAGTGATTTCCTGGATCCATAAGTCTGTGTATGTGGATAGGATTTCCATCTTTGTGAGGCTGGTGATTCTTCATGTTACTGAGGAAAGATGCAGTGGGTAGCAAGTCCTCTTTTGAAGTGGGTCAGTTTGCATCAGCATTCAATGTATGAGAAACTTGAGCTAAAGATAAAGCTGTGCTCTTGGGGTGACGTGCATATTGACTTGCAGATACAAAGTAATTACTTAACCAGCACTACTTCAAGTTTTCCTGTCAATACAATATGGTCATTTCAGCAGTTTCAGCTGACCTCATTTGCTAGGATGTTGTACTGAGCTGGACAACACAGTTTAACCAGTTCTTGTACTACTAAATTTGTAAACTTGGAGTAAGAGGAAAAAATACTGAAAATTTAAGTACAAAACAATGGCAAAAAAGGGTTATCAAACATAGCTGAAACTTCTTTAAAAATATTTTTCTTCAGGAACTTCTCAAAACCACAACTTCAATAAAAAGCCACTAGAATCATAGAATCAACCTGGTTGGAAGAGACCTCAAAGATCATCAAGTCCAACCCTACTGTGGTTACTAGACCATGGCACTAAGTGCCACATCTAGTCTCATCTTGAAAACCTGCAGAGATGTTGAATCCACTACCTCCCCGGGCAGCCCATTCCAATGCCTGATTACTCTCTCCGTAAAAAATCTGTCAAAAATGGACCACAGTTCAGCACAGTGCTTAGCACTGTTCCCTAATCACACCGATACAGTTTGTGTTGGTGGGACTTGGCATTACTGGCAATACTTTGAATGCTTAAGTCAGCCCAAAAGTTAAGTACCCTGCTGAGCTACCAAAGCAGTAGTCTAACTTGCAATTGAGTTTTTTAATTCATGCTATTGTCTTTTCCATTTCTATGTAGAAGTAAATAAAAAGCAGAGAAATCCTTTACAAATTATCTAATATCTAAATTTACAGGATTTTTAAAAAAATAAATTTAAAGTTGAATATATGAAATGTACAAAAAATGCTACTCCTGTGTTTATTTATAATTTTATCTTGAAACCACAGTAACAAAAATGGAGGACAAGAGGAGGAAAGAAAGTTATATTTCTGTAGATACATTCCACTCGGATTCAATCCACCAAAGGAGTTTAAAGGCCACAAAAGCAAAATTTAATTGCTGCAATGACTGATCTTTAAGTACTGCAGCTCTAGTGGGAAAAGTTGGTGAAGTAGGGTTTCACTTGATCTGAAAGTGTTATAAAGCAGTATTACTGCCTCTGATTTTTAGATATGAAAGTTTGGATGTCATGGTGCAGGAGTTTTGGGTTGGAACTTAACTTTCACTATACTATTCTTTCATTTGACTGAAAATTCAATAAGAATTATCAGTAAAGCCCATCAGACTTAAAAAACCCTCATATTTCTGCAACCATAAATAAATAAATCTGTATGTAAAATTGCATGGTTCTTATTCTTGTAATGTAAAACATTTCCCAAGTGTTTTACATTACTCAGATATCAGATACTCAGATATCTCTGTCATTTGTTCTTGATGTATTAGAGGTTTGTAAACAACCCATTGGCAAAACTCCAGTCATGCTTTATAGAAGCTATTCTCTGCTTAAGTTTATTTTAAAAATTAAACATTTTGATGTTTCATAGGAAGGCAGTAACTCAGTTGGAAAGGTGAGGTACAGTTAAGCAATTTCTAAAATTCTCTGCTGGAGACATCGTGGGGTATTCCCAGCTGATCTGTTATATCAACTTATAAAAAGTAATATTGCTGGTTGAATTACTTAACATTTACTTGATTGACAGCAGTACTTGTTCTCATAGAAATAAATACGTGTTATAAATGGTGTTACACATATAAGGCATAGAGGAACATAGAATGCTGTTTTTCCTATAAAATTGGGAGACTTGAGCATTTGTGCATAAACTGTTTGAGCTTTTATATGATGTAGTTGCATCAGCCTTTGTGATACTTTGATCTTTATTCAATGTGAGTTCTTTATTAATGTTTTGTCATCATTGCCTGGACCTGAGGTATTACATGTCTGTAGTGGTTTTTCAGAGATACTGGAAAAGCTTTAGGTGTTCTGTAAAATAATTTTTTTCGATATAATGGACAGTCTCCTGAAAGGTGCTTTAATTGAAGGACTGGTAGGTCAAGTTTTGGTGAGTTGGCCCCAGCTGGCAGCATCCACACAACTGCTCGCTCACTGCCCCTGCAGCAGGGAGAAAATTGGAAAAACAGGAGTGAGGAAGCTCATTAACTGAAATAAAATTAGGGGAGTCACTTATCAATTACTGTCACAGGCAAAACAATCCCTCTTCAAAAAATAAAACCTGCTTCAGTGTGGGTTTATCTATCAACCACTGTCTCTTTGGGGGTGTGCCTTCTCTGCCATGAAGTAACATCTACTGCTCTGGTCCTGTTGTTCCCTTATTCTCTCCTCCTCAGCATTTTCTGTTCTTTATTAAATATGTTTTCACAGAGGTGCCACCAGCTTGGCTGATGGGCTCAGCTGTGTCTGTCATGGTCCATTTGGATCTCTCAAATTTACAGGGCAAAGTACTCTGTAAATTAAACTGTATTTTAAGAGCTCATTAAATAATACAACAAACTAGCTGCAACCATTTCACAATAAGGGATCCCTTTTATGTCCTGAAAGATAATGGTTTAATCATTAGCTATTCAAATTGATGAAGAATTGGCTGATTATTTATGCTCTCACTTTCAAGTCTTCCACTTTTCTTAGAAGCAAACGGTGCTGATCATGTGAATGCAGGGAAACCTTGAGAGCTCATTAAATAATACAACAAACTAGCTGCAACCATTTCACAATAAGGGATCCCTTTTATGTCCTGAAAGATAATGGTTTAATCATTAGCTATTCAAATTGATGAAGAATTGGCTGATTATTTATGCTCTCACTTTCAAGTCTTCCACTTTTCTTAGAAGCAAACGGTGCTGATCATGTGAATGCAGGGAAACCTTGTAGCACCTTCCAGTATCTAAAGGGGCTACAAGAGGAGAGGGAAAGGCCATAGTCTGGGTTTATAGAGTGATAATGGCAAACATCTAACTTATCTAAGCACTTTCATGCTATTTAGTTGAAGAGCAATATATGTCTCTCCTGCGTGAAGGGATCCCTTTTATGTCCTGAAAGATAATGGTTTAATCATTAGCTATTCAAATTGATGAAGAATTGGCTGATTATTTATGCTCTCACTTTCAAGTCTTCCACTTTTCTTAGAAGCAAACGGTGCTGATCATGTGAATGCAGGGAAACCTTGTAGCACCTTCCAGTATCTAAAGGGGCTACAAGAGAGCTGGAGAGGTAATTTTTACAAGGGCATGTAGTGACAGGACAAGAAGTAATTGATTTAAACTGAGAGCAGGTTTAAAATAGATACTAGGAAGAAATTCTTTACTGTGAGGGTGGTGAGACATTGGCACAGGTTGCTGGGAGAAGTTGTAGATGCCCAGTCCCTGGAAATGTTCAAGGGCAAGTTGGATGGGACTCTGAGCAACCTGGTTTAGTGGAAGGTGTCCCTGCCCATGGCAGGGGCTTGGAACTAGATGATCCTCAAAGTCTCTTCCAACCCCGGCTATTCTAAGATTCTATGAGTTGATACTATACTGTACTGGGTGAAACCAAAGGCCTATTTAAGCCACTATACCAAATAATGTACTGGATGCTTATGGAAGGAATTTTACAGGAAAAGAAAAGTTACCTGCTCCTGGGTATATATAGTTCACATATTTCAGAACTGCTGCTAAATGAAGATGTTTGTTTGGTCAAATAAGATACTTCCTGAAATATGCTTTGCAGAGATATTGCATTTTAGTTAACCTAAGTATATTTATAAGGTTTAAATTAGTGTAGGATTTTCTCATTAACCAACACAATAGTAGCTGCAGGGGTGGAGGGGAGAAGCAGCACTAAATCTTCATTTCTACATCTCCACTCTGTAAAACTACATGGGTTTTGTTGCTAAGTCTTCTTTGGGTTTGGTTTTTTTCCAGAAATTGGTATTCGTCAAAAAAAGATACAGTTTTTACCTTAAGATGCATACCTTTTTTTTTCTTTTAAATTTTTTATATCACTTTTTAAAAGAATCTACTCATCAAAAATGTATTTATATTGCATTGTGAAAGGCTTTCATGTTTTTTTGAAATATTTTGTTCTAAACTAGGGAAATCCCTAGGATTTTTTAATACTGCTTCTTTATTTTATTTCCCTTAATTGGTGTTATTTGCTAATCTTTGCTTGATTTGTCCAGTATTTTGGTCCTTTTTTTTTTCAATTAAATTTGACCATGAATATTTGGAGCCCTAAAATGAACTGTTACTGGTAGACAAAAAGAAAAATTTTGATACATAGGGAACAATATCCTGTTTAAGGCCACTTGTCTCCTTGTCCCTTGTACTAGTAATTTTCATTCTCTCCCCTCATCTCTTCTCGCTCTCCACAAATAATTGCTTCCTACTTCCTTTTGAAAAGCCACTTTTATGAGAAGGTGAGGAATTTGTGACGATAAAATATGTTATTTCCAGTATTTTATCCTTGATACCTGATTTTTCCATTTCATCGTGACTGCCTTGCAACTCTGACATTTGGATTTGCTGTAGACTTTCTTTGACAAAGGATAATATCTAGTTCCAGAAAATATGTGTAATGTAAGTCTTTGTGTGATTTTTCTGTGCAGGCAGCCTGCACATACACTATACCCTCCTCCTAAAAGACAGCATGACTATAATCCTGACCTTATTGAAATCTTCAGGATTTCTGTAAGCTCTGGGTTTTACCATCGGGTGAAACAAACTTGACTGCCCTCTGAAGGATGGAAATCCTGCCATTTCTACAGTGCCACACGTAAGGGCACGGAACATAAAACTGATTGAGTAAAGAGGGATCTCAGCTATACTTTGGAAATGGAGGCTGGAATTGGATCTGTTGGGAGAGATAAGAAATCATCTTCGCTATCCTGTGGTTATTAGGGTAATTTTCTAGGATTTATTCATATTAAACAAATCTTTGTATGTTTGTCACCAAAAGTCGTTGCAGCACTTTTTCTCACACCAATTCTGTGTTCAGTTCCTTTCAAGATTTCCCTCTTTTCATGAGCATATTCTGGCTGTGACTTTAAGGAGGTCTGAGAGTTAGGTGCTTGGTGCATTGGAATATAAATATAGAGAGGTCTCCAGAGTTCCACTAAGGAAAACCATCTGTGAACAGTTTAGTCCAAAATAACACAAAGGAAGCACTTTAATTTTCACACACATATTTAGTCTTCTGAATAGTGGAACACAATCTAGTTAGGCAGTTGCACAATTGTCCCAAAGTGAAACAGCTGTCTCGGCTCTAATATTACCTTCCTGTCTTTCCAATGAGGCTTTTTGATTAAATTTTTATTCTTAGGATAGTAATTTGTACCAAGGATCTAATTAAGAACTTTATGTAACACAGTCGAAGTCCTCCTTTTGAAAGTCTGTCTCACCTCAGTCCTGCTAATCTTGTGGGTTTCATTATGGAGCATTCTGAAATATCTGATATTTCAAGCTATCTCTTCTGGTTGAAAACAATTTCAGCTATTGAGAATCGGGATCAGGGTTCATTTGATTCTTTTGTCCCGGTAAGGAAAACTGTAACATATCTCTGAAATTAGTCATGTTTTTAAAATTTAAATTCTGGGGGTTAAGCTTCTTTCGGGGTGGGGAGGAGGGAGAAATGGCTGAAACTGGACTCTCTTGAGCTTAATGAATTCAGACCTCTGACCATAGTACTTCTGTGTTTCTTTCTGGTAAAAGGATGAGTGATAAAGAACTGTCTTTAATAAAAACTGGGGATTCTGGGGAGAGAATGCATAATTCTATATATCTGGAGTTAAAAGATATTGCCAACATTTCTATTTTATTATTGCTTTAATGATAAAGAGAGAGCTACATTACATATAATTCTTATTTCCCAGAAATTATATAATTGAGATATAGCTTTTAAATAAAGGAGCACTTATCAACTGCATTTAATAACTATAAATTGAACATATGAGTATTACTGCTTATCACCAAATGACATACAGTAATATGATACTGTATATTATGTGCAAAATAAAACAAGTTAGCTGTTCTCTTTTATGCTTGCATCAATATGTGTTACTAATTTTGGTTCCAAATATTTTGAAAAAACTGTTTATATTAATGTTATATGCGCTGGAAATATTTTAGTAGCAGATGCAGGATGATGCTTTTCGTTAGGTAAGCCAGGCAGAGTGTGCTGGGAAGGAAAGAAGAGTATATCTTTCTTCCCTCCATCTTCCCTTATTTCATGTGAAATATAAATGTAATTGGGGGGTTTTAAGTGAAAATAAGCTATTACATGCTAATAAAATAAGCTAATATTGTGCAAAAGAGACATATATTTGAACTGTTAAGTATGTTATCAACAATATGATTACTCAGTTCTAACTGTATCAGATCAGTATTGAGCTAATAAGTGAGCAAAAGTGTCTTCAATACCAGATGGGCCAATAGCCAAAGATGCTTGGACCCCTGTTTGTGTATGAGTAGAACTTATACTATAGTCAAAAAGACATTTCAAAATGTGTTACAAAGCATATAGTAGCATGTGAAGGGTGGACTGACTTTAACTTTGGAGTCTTGATTTAGGCTGCCCTAAAAAACCTTGTGCCTCCCACAGATTCTGTGTTCTTCTTGCTGTAATATTTTCTATGTCATTTTTCTCCCATTCCTCTGAAGCACACGATGTTCCCATTTCTCGTCCTCCCAGCCAAACATTTATTTAGTATCAGGGTCAGGTCTGCAGTGGGGTTTTTATATGTTAGTGCTCAGAATTGGTGCACCTGCCTGTGAAGTTGATTAGCTTTTGGAAAAGACCATCACATTAGGTGTTAATTTTTCCCAGACGTCCTATGGCGAAAGTCAGGATTTACAACAGGCTGAGAATGGTAAATGTGATATTTCTGGCAGGCATCATGATTTACTGGATGAGGGGGATATGTTTCATTTGGAGGGTGGGATTGGTGCCTAAAAGATAGGGTAGGAGGAGACTGGATCTGTCCAAAGGGTTCTGGGGAAAGGCTGCCTCATGTCTAAATGTCATTTGCTTGGGATAGATGTTGAATTGTTTCTTAGGTTTAAACACTGTTTTACAGGAGCAAGGGAAATCTGAGTTCCTGAAGCTGAGTATTTTTAGGACTGCGCTCTTTTATTCCTATATTCTACCTACCTCCTGCCTTAAGCAGACAGCTCTGTTTATGTTACCAAATGCTATGCTTAGTCCTTTTTCAGGCATTCTCTCCTAGCACCTGACATATAGAGCATGACTTCCACTGTTTTCTTTGTCAGGAAATGTTTTCTTTTTCCCTTTTAACAGTAATCAAAGCTTATTTCTGAAAGTCCTCTCCTGGAGCTTTTCCATTAAAAGAAGAGAAACAAACCATCATCATATCAGAGACAGATATCCAGGAGCTGCTTGTCGTTATTATTGTTATTACTATTATTACTATAGGAAGAGGCTGCCTTGATCTTATGAACCATTTAATGTTCCAGTGTTTTTTGGGGATCATGTTAAATGCATGAAGGATTGTTGTGACATTTGAAGTTCCCCTAATGAATTTGCAAACTCATCTTCTCAATCTTGGTAGATCAGTTCTGACAGTTTTTAGGTTTTACATCTCTGTGATTGTTACATCTATTGTTCAATACAGTGACAGTGAGAGGTCAATGTTGTCTTCGGGTACAAAAAAGGTTGTTGCATTTTGTGGGATAAATGGCTTTTAATTATACACATTCACACAGTAAATCCCGAGAGCACAGAACTTTCCTAGTCCTGTCCAGGTCACTGCTATTAATTTATAGAAATAACAACATCCTAAATGTTTCTACATTTTGCAAAGCAGAAAATTCATCTTGAAATCAGTAGCTAAAAGTTCTATTTTAATCTAAGAATATTTCAAAGTGGTGCCTTGTGTTAGTTTTTGTGTCTGCCTCATGAGAGAAAGAGCTATGTTACTTGCTGCTAGATAAGTCACTGTTCAAATTGCCCCAATCTATTTTAATTCCATTTAAGTTAATAATTTTTTGCTCAGTGTTTCTGCATCCAATTCTAGCCTAAACAACACTGTTCAGAACTGACAGAATGCTAAAATGCAGAGATGGAGAAAGACCTTATAGGTCACATTGCCATTCTGACAGAATGTAAGTACTGCCTACAGTACATATTTCACTGCTTAGTCTAAGCCTATATGAGGAGTTTTAGGCATCAAGGCTTCACTCTCTCCTCTAGGGAGACAATACTATAGATTATTGAATTTGTTACACAGTGTATTAAATCTGCTTGGCTGCCCTTGGCATGAAACTGAAAAATATTTCCATGTTAAAAATAGCAAAATATTTGTTGAAAAACAGGCACGTATAGTTTTGCTGATATGAAGTGTTTCTCAGCATCATTCATAACATCAAAGAATTATTTTTACTCTTTTTGCATTTCTTCCTTTTGCTCATAGTCCAGTTTTTAAGTCTGACTTTTTAGTATTGATCCACCTTTTTGCCCTCATAATATAATTTTTTTAAGTTCACACAGATACTCTTCCCTTGATTATTTCTCAACAGGATTTGCCTTCATTTTTGCCAGACCTATTTTTAATGCCCTGTACAACTTCCTTGAAAGACTGTGGGTCTTATACTCTTCACTCATGTTAGTTGTGCTTCTCAGACTTGTAACGGCCTCCAGCACTTTCTTTACTTAAGCAATGACATATCGTAGAGCTCCTTTTGTAGTACTGTTCCTTCTCATCTCAAGTTCAGTCCCTTTACATGGTTCCATTATTCTACAAACCTGTAGTGCCATGTTGTGTTGATTTTGTGTTTTGAAATTTTTTGCTTAACATTGTTTCTAAGAATTAAGAGGTCAACTACAATGCATTTAATAGACTGTATTTTAGGAAAAGAAGGTGTATCTTTCCTCCTCCATGGAAAGCTCCTCTGTATAGAGGATATATAGGGATATAAAAATAAAAGAATAATTTGTTGCGACTTTGTCTTTCTATTTTTACAGGATAACTTTCCTTGTGACTGCAGTACTGCTTCTACTTTTGCTTGTTGGGAGACCTTATTGTGGCCTTGCAGTATTCGAAGGGGTCTTATAAGGAAGATGGGGATAGACTTTTTAACAGGGCCTGTTGTAAAAGGACAAGGGCTAATGGTTTTAAATTTTAAAAATGGTTTATTTATATTAGATATAAGAAAGAAGTTTTTCACAATGATGGTGGTAAAATACTGGCACACATTGCCCGGAGAGGTGGTAGATGCCCCATCCCTGGAAACATTCAAGGTCAGGTTGGATGGGGCTCTGTGCAACCTGATGTAGTTGAAGATGTCTCTGCTCATCACAGGGTGGGTTGGACTAGATGAGCTTTAAAGGACCCTTCCAACCCAAACAATTCCATGACTTTATGAATTGTTGTTTCTGCTACTCAAGTCAACATTTTCTTTTATGACCAAAGACCTTGTTCTTTTGCTTTCTTCTGCTGTTCCAGTCTCATCTCTGATATATGGTTTGTAGATTTATCAGAAGACGGGATGAATATTTAAAAGATACTAAACAAATATCTGTTCTACAGTGAAATTTCAGAATAATAGGTGTATTGAAGGCAAAACAGACTTGACTTAGGGAATTTTACTTTCTTGCCAGTTTGCATAAATGTGTAATTATTGAGTTGGGTACGGAGAAACAAAGATGAAAAACAGTTAAATTCACACTTAGGGAAAACACCTCATTGTCAGGTTCACCTTCACTCCAGACACCTCCCCTCCTCTAGTTACCACTGTATATCCCATTCAGTCCCTCCAGTGAGATGAGGACCTCAGTGTCCTTCACACATGGTGTTAAGACCAGGGTCAGGACATACTTGTTTCTCTCTGCTGTTCTTTTTTCCTCCCCCTTTTTCTCCTTGTTACTTGTTTGTCCTGCACCAGTGGTGGGTCTGATGTGGGACCAGCTGTGCTCAGCACAGGGCAGCTCTGGCTTCTCCTCACAGAGGCCTCCCCTGCAGCCCACCACTCCCAAACCCTTGCCATTTCCATCCAGTATGGGGCAGAAGAAAGGCAGAAGAGATGCAACATTCATGCTTCAATAGGGCATACTCCTCAAACATGACACTTGAATATAGCAAAGGAATAACAAGGTACAAAGTCCAGAAATTTGACTGATTTTTTCTTCTGTGCAAATTTTTAAACTGTGATGGAAATTTGTCCTAAAAACCAAAAAGAAAATGATGTGCATATTTCCATCATCTATCCTAAAACAAGATTGCATCATCCTAAAGGGACCATTCCCTTTGATAAGTAACGACCTGACGGCATTACAAGGAGAGCCCTGGCTAAGCTCAGCAGCCTATGGTGCTCCCACTGAGTGCTATGATCTGTAAAATTATGGAAAAAGTGGCAGTTCTGCCATGCACTGTCCTACAAAGTCACCCGCAGAGCACCCAGTCTCTCAGGCAGAAGGGCATCGGTAAGAAAACCAAGATTTAAAAACAGTTGTCAAGTTATATAGTAAAATACCAAATAGTTGTAATTCTTGTAACAGAGCATCTCCATTGAGAAATGCATTTCATGCCACATGAGGCTAAAACATGTAAAACGGCCAATTCCCCCTGAGCCCTGCATAGCTGCACTTCACACATGGATGTTTCTTATATTTTGAATTGACATACTGTGAGTGCAGTGGTCCTGCAGTGATTTAGGGTTTGAAACAAGCTGTCAGCAAGCAATACATTTGAAATTATTTTGTTAATTTTATTCAACACATAGTGATTCTGAGACATGAAGGGACACTCTGGGACATCAATTAAAACTTCTCCAGAGGACATTAGATTTGAAGTTTACTTCCACTGACAAAAATCAAAATGTTCTTTGCTCCCTCACAGACCAACTTGAATTTGTGTTTATTGCAGATATTAAAAATTCGGTTTATTTATTTTAATTCTTCCTATGTAGTTAAATATGCATTCATTAAGTGAAACCATTTGGCAAAATAGCTTTGCCTCTATACATACTTAGCAAGAATCAGTGAGTTAATTTGATGCATTTTATGGACCACAGGAATCCCCGTCCCTTCTTGTGGCCACTTCAGTGCTGAAACAACATCAGTGGTGATTTTGCTATTTGAGCTATTAGAACCTTTCTAAAACTCTCAATGACTTTCTTCTGTATTTCTTATTCTTTTCTCTCTATGGAGAGTTTTAGCTGTGGCACCAGTAAATCCTGGTCGCTTCAGCTCTTGCCAAGCAGAGGTTAACACTCTTTGGCACTGATTCCATTCTTTCTGGGCTGCTGTATACACTGCTCAATGTAATGGATTAGTTCCTGAGAGCAGGTGTTTCATTCTTTGGAATTTATGTTCTGATAAACCTCTTAAACAGATACTGAATTCTGTGAAAGTAATTCCCCGATTTCACATATAGTTTTCCATTCACTTTTTTTTTTTTTCCCCTCTTCACCTGCATAGTAATTTTTACTCTATTTGCTTCTGTATTTCTGAGGCTGGCTATGCAGGAATAAATGTTACACTCAAACTTCAGGTATTTCAGGATGTAAAATTGTAACAGAATAAGATACAGGATAATGGCTTTGTGAGCTTAGTATACCATGTTTTTTTAAAATGAAAAATCATATGGTGGGCAAAGCAGCCTTCACTTTTGAAGAGAAAGGAGGGTAAGTCAAATATCAGAAAATACCAAAAATAAGGTTCCAAGTACAGTACAGACCCAGTCCTTCTGTCCTTTGTGTTGAGATTACACAGGCATTTGTTTCCCTCTCTGGAAGGAGTTTCATCTTTGTGCACATCAAGGCTCAATTATGCACTATAGCATGCAGCTGGGTCGAACAGGATGCCTAAAATCTGTGGGGGTGCTTTTTTTTCCTAGTCTATTTTGAGTCTATGTGCATTCATGTGTATGACCATGTTTGTATGCTTATAGGTGTCTCTCTCAACATACATATGTATATGCCCTCTTGGCCCCTAGCTGTGATAATTTTGTAAAGTTTAAAGTCCAGTTGGAGAGAAAGACTATTTTGTAAAAAGTGTAAGATGTAATCTACGCTCATGAGCAATGCAAGAAATTAATATATTATCCAGTTTAAAGAACTTGATAGGTATTTGAGATAATGTAGTGACAGGATAGTGGAGATCAGAGCAGAGATTAAAGCTGAGGTCTGTGTAATAAATGAATGTTATGGCCCATTCAGTTTCAAAAGGCCAAGAACCTGTGCTGAAGTGGTATATGTAAACACAGGATTTAGACCTAGATTTCTGATCAAAGCTAGAGCACTGGCATAAGACACTGTATCAATTTCTTCTGTTAGTCTGTAGAGATGTGATAATGGGACCTCTGGTGAGTCTTAGTATGGCACTTGGCATCCTAGAATGAAACAGATGGATCCACCCTGTCCAGTGATAGGAAGGTTATCACCTGAAAATTTAATGCATAATAACATTTATTTGAATAATATCTTCACTGGAAATTTAGATGTACTATAATTATCCCTCATTCTCTATAGAGCTTTTCCCATTGACATTTCTGTGTCCTTCACTGAATCTTATATTGTGCAAAATCTTACCTGTTATGTTAATCATTGCTAATTCAAACCACAAACAGGTATGGGGAAAACTTTGACAACTGTAAATTAGGTTCTTTCTTGCCATTCCCTCTGATAGCCTGTGGATCCACATGGAAATGTTAGATTTTCCTTAGGTCTAAATATTTTTTTTGTTTACAAAAATAATGCCACAGTGAAATGCATTTTAAACCAGGAAATTATTCCTACAGATTAAATAAAAATGAATGTAAAACCTTAAGCCCCAAAATAAGGCCACCTTCTTTGAAAAGTGCAATTTACTTCTAAATTAAATGGCTTTATATGAGGTTGCATTATATATGTAGGAAGAGGTCTCAAGGATTTCTTGAGGCATTTTTCTTCTATTCTTGACAGCTGCAGCCTGAAAACAAAGCTGCTTTTGACTTCTGTTTTATGTCTCCAAGTGGAGGTAGTATTGTTTTCTCAAACATCATTCTTTAGATGTTCAAAGAGGTTCCCTATCTTTTATATTTTCTGATTAATGACAAGCAAATGATGTCTTAATCTTCTTAGCTTTAGAGTTTGTAATTCAATTCAGTGGTAAATATGACAAAAGGTTCTGTGTGTTCTGTGATCTCGAGGCCTCACAGCATGCCAGAGAATTACTGTTTTGACATCTAAATTATCATTTAATCTTTCCTGCCATTGTATGTAAATGTAAATCTATTTCTTGCAGTTGTGAAAGGAAACTCTTGAAAATATGAAATTAATTTAAACTATTTCAGTATTACCTTCTTAATGCCTTGAACAGTCTGCCACTGTATATCTGAGAAATGCAGCATGCTCTATTCATGTACAAATATAGGGGCTGCTCCACTTCAGATTATTAAGGCACAAAATGCTAACATTTTGAAGCAAAATAAAACTGCAAGTGTATATTCCAAACAGTGTTTTAAAGTTTAGGGCTGGCTGCCTGGAAAGATGAGCCCTTAACTTTGACATACAGTCCACAGAGTCCGTTGTCTGCAAAAGGTGGTAATAAGCCACCGGCAACTCAACTTGCTTTTTAAATGGTATTACATACACTGCTGTATTTCTCTAAATTTCACCACGTCTTTATTTTGAATTTACTTTAATATAATAACGTAGGTAATGATGGTGATTCCTTAAAAGGAAAACAAGCAATTAAGTGTTCTGAGTCAAATGTTCTAACAGCCTCAAGTTGTGCCAGGGGAGATTTAGATTGGATATTAGGAAAATTTTCTCCACTGAAAGGGTGGTCGAGCATTGGAACAGGCTTCCCAGGGAACTGGTGGAACCACTGTCCCTGGAAGGGTTCAAAAAACAGGTTGATGTGGTGCTTAGGGACACGGCTTAGGAATGGACCTGGCAGTGCTAGGTTAATGGTGGGACTCAATCTTAGAGGTCTTTTCCAACCTTAACAATTCTATGATTCCATGAAATTAAAATCAGAGGAATCATTGAAATAAGCATAGGTGGACAGTTTCAAAATAATCACACATCCAGTTGTGTTTTCTAGTCAAGAAGTAATGTGCTGTGCTCATTATTTATAAAATAGTTACCACATACCTATGCAAGTGATTTCATGGCCTGGTGTTGAATACAGCACTGCATAGTAGGGACAGTTAAAACAATGAGTTATGAAAAAGAAACTTGGTGTAATATGGACAGTCTATAAAACTGGGAGTGCTGTAAGCAAAACCAGTCAACCAGGATAATGCTGGCACTCATGGTAAAGTTCATCTTGTCTGAGAGGTATGAGTCATGTCATACACTTGTAGAAAATTTGGTAGCAGAGTAAATGTTCATGAACTAGACCGTGTGCCTTTTTGTTTTTTCTACTGACATCAAGTGCTTTCACTCTATCTTGCTTCTAAGTTGTGCTTTTGGTGGAAAAGCAACTAGATTGTCTGAATTGCTGCAAGCAGAACAATCTCGTCTATATTTGTGGAAGCAAAGTCTGTTATGCTCAAGTCCTTTAAGAAGAATAAAAAATCTTCCTTCTTTTATTTTTTCCCCAAAGCTATTCAAGTTTTGTCTCAGCTATGCCAATCTGTCACTGCAGCTGTCAGTGTGATGCCTTTTCTTCAAAGCACAGAGATGGCTGAGCTGAAAGCACTGTGTCTAGTCAAGGGCAGGAGAAAGGTGTATGCAGGGAGCAGGAGCTATAAAGCTGACAGCCACATGGTACATTGTCAGCTTATTGTAATACTTCATCTATAGGTAAAGATTGGAGTAGAAAGAGAAGTCAATGAGGAATTGGGAAAACAGGATCACTCAATTCACTGCTCTCTGTAATATTCACTCATCTGGTGATTGGTTTGGTTTTACTTTGCATCTGGGAAAAGATCAGGAAAGTGTAATTCAGTGCTTGGTTAAGACTGTGAAGCAGGTCAGAGGGCAGAGCTAGGAGTAAAGTCATTATCTTTATCTTCCTGAAAGCTATTCCTTCTCACCCGATCTCAAACCTAGATAGAGAGTGCATATGTATATGTGGGTTTATAGATTATGAGAGATAAGAGGCAATGCTATCTCAAAGATACAGTAGGCAGAGGTTCTTGACAGAATCTAGACATTTTTTGGATACCTTTGTCAATTTATGCACAATTGGAAACACTGTCAAAGGGCACTGATGGATAGATTTGTCAGTTTTCTCCATAAGAAGTGTACAGATACCTGGGTATTTTTTTGAGCATTTGGTGAACAAGTGCATGTGACTTGTTTTCAAGTCAGGATAGATAGAGAAACATCAGCCTGGAAGGTAAAATCTTTCTGACTCCCTGTTGATACTGATCTTCTCTTGACTTATCCCTTCAGTAATTTCACTGTGATTACAGGACTATTTTGATGCTATTGTGTACATCATGGCTAGCACTATATTTAGGGCTCTCTTCAGTGATTGCAAATTGTCATTTCAAGTCTGCATGATTAGTCTTCTAATTTTCTTTAAAGCATGAGCTACAAACAGGGCCCTGCTAATAAAATCATCTCAATGTCTTGCACTTTAATGCAATGTTGCAGCTCAGGAGGTCAGTCTTCAAATTACCATACCTCAGAGAGACTGAATCAAAACGTTTGTATTAAATCATTTTTCTCAGTCCAAAAACCCCCCAAAAAGTCCCCAAAAAAGACAAGTCATCACACACATGCACTGTCCCATGCATATACAAACACATTCACAGATAGATATGAACAGAAGGAACAGAAAAGGAAAATGCGCTGATTATATTAGTTCTGAGTGAGTGTTTATGTCACTATATCCATCTGAAACTATTGCTCTGTAAGTTTTTTCATGCTCATCTGTTCTCTATTTAACCTTCAAGGATAATACAGTTATAAATAATTTCATATACCTAAATCTAAAAATACTATAATGATATGGTCTTCAGCTTTTACCTCTCACTTCAGAGTGTCCAGTGTTATGAGGCACAATGAGAATAACTGGGTATGGCTGCATATCTTTCCAGACACTAATAATAAATTGTACCTTATGATGACAACCGGTACATGTCATGAAATGCACACACACCGAATTGTATGCATGAGTCACAGCTTACACTGTAATATAGAGCAGTGGCATTAGTCAGCAGTAGTTGCTGTCCCGTAACATACAGCTTCTTTGAACACAGAATTATCTTTCAGTAACTGTACCAAAACTGGGGGGGGGAGGGAGGGGAAGTGATATTCTCAGAATATTTGAATTGTTGCACTAATGTCACATTCTTAAGGTGGGTTGTTGCTTAGATTTTGAAATCCTGCAGTGAATATTTGACAATAGAAATATGATCAGTGTTTTCAGTAGTGCCATAATCATGCCTACTATGCACAGAGACCCTGCAGTCTGTACAGGTTTAAAGTACAGTCATTCATTGACATATACAGTGTCGATAAAAGTAGTGAGCAACTATGCTAAGCATTAGTATTTTCATTAGCCTGATACAATGCCTGAAGAGTCTTTGCTGCCCAAGCAGGCATTAATCAGGCAGAGAAGGGGTGCCTTCCATCACTTTTTGTACTACACTGACTACATGTTGATCTTTCTTCTGAGTCCTTGAGCTATTAACAATCCCATTTTATCAGTCCTGCCTCATTTTGACATTTTATTGATGGTGCTTGCCTCTGGCCTACAGTTTCTCACAACTCTCTAGTTTTATCCAGAGTGTGAGCCAAGATTATGCAGCTGAGTTGAATCAGAGCTCGGCCTTGGGACACCACCACTGAATCCCATTTGGGGAAGAGAGAGAGAATAGGGAATTTCAGGTGGCTGGAAACCAGCCTGGATATGACCTGAATCAATAAATTAAAGATCAGGTCAGGCAGCTTTGTAGATTCACAAATCTTTTAGAACTAGGTCTATATTTCAATATGAACATCAGCTGAGTGCCTATAAACCATGAAGAATATAAAGCTTTGACATAATTATAATAGTATATGTGCATATACATATAATACATGCCTCTACAATACTACTAAGTAGTGTAAACATGAAATGCTGACATTTATCCTCTGTAAAAATCAGTTAATCATCTTGATTTTGCTCAAACACACACACACAAAAAGTGGATTTGTAAGGTAAGGGAAGCTGAAACCCTCAACATCCCCTAATTTTAAGTTGAATACCTGATGTTTCTTATAATTCTACTAAAAATGAATTATTAGATATTGTATATTCAGGATGTGATCCAAAGCCTAATGAAATTGAAAAGCTGAGAGTGAGCTGTGGTTTTGAGGCTGGGAATTTCCTTCATCCCTAATTGACTGAACATTACCCAAAGTTATGTACTGTTGTAAATTTGAATTCAATGGGAAGACAAGCTTTTAGACTTTTAGTTTAATGTATCATTATGAGCATTTCAATATTAACGCATTTCAGATCTTTAAATTTATTTTATCTATTATTTCTCTTTCAGGCAAGCCCTGCCCCTATAATTGTCAACACAGATACCTTGGACACAATCCCTTATGTAAGTTATTATGTATTTTTTTATTAATATATAGAATTTATTTATTTTCACATAGAAATTCTGTTTGGTATGAAAATTAGAAAAAAAGTCTTAAAATTGTTCATGTCTTTTACGGTTACACAGTTAATTCTTTTCCAGAAAAAGATATCAGGAATGATAATTGCACTCGGGTGAATTACAGCATATTATATACACGTGATTTGTATTTCAGACTTGAACACATAAACTCTAACTTACTAAAACTAGCCTTTTTTTGAAAAAAAAAAGCAAAAAGTTATTTCATTAAGGCTTTCCTCCTTACCAGTGACGTAAAGTATGAATATTTCCTTTTGGAACAATGTGCACCCTCCTATCTTATTAGAAAGATACCTAGATGCACAGTGTAATATTAAAATGGTGCAAACAGCTCTTCATTTGTCTGCCTATACTCTCTTTGTAGATGAAAGATGCTCATGATAAACAACTGCTCAAACTAATTAACTCAATATTGTCTTATTAATGTCTTCTTTATTTATGACTTCTAGAAAAAAATAGAAATGTTTGTTTTTATTAGAGTTTAAAATATCTGGTTTTCTACAAGCAGTTGATATTATTGTCATTTTAGACTGTAAAATCAACTATAGTTAAAGCACACAGAGAAAGACAAAGCAAACACATCACAGGGTAACAGGCTTAAATGATTGGAGGCAAGAAAAGCAAGTAGCACAAAGCTAGCCAGCCAGTATCTAATCTTCCTCCTTGCATCATCTTAGTTATCTTCTTAAAGCTCCTCATTAATGTCTTTCATCTGTTGTGTTTTGTCCACATCTGTTTCTTATGATACCAATGCATAAGCCTAATTATTTATCTATCTCCACCAATCATATTGCTGACTTCTGTTTTTCAGAAGACTATTGATGAGGAAATTAAATAGGGGTTGTCCTGGCCAGTGTGTTTGTTACTGACAATACATAAAACTTAAAAATTATGGTGCAGAAGACATGTTAAGATCACAGCCAAGAGCAATTTAGAAGAATGACAGTGTTGTAAAGCCGAAGAGAATGAAATCCCTTGTTGAGAATACCAACCATTGGGAAGGCTGGAAAAGTTTAAAAAAAATTTCTCTGTTCTTTTGCATTCAGCTTTCTTAAAAGGCTTCCTATAGTTTCTGTCTCAGTTTTCTTTCCTAACATCAGAACCATCTGCTATGGTCTGATTTTGAGTAGTTATGTCTGGCTTTTCTTCTGATTTTCTTTGATGAGACATTTTACACTTAGTGTTCTCTAGTTCTTCCAAGAGGGACACTGTGAGCCCCTCACAGTGTTCTCATTTTCAGCATTGGACCTGTGCCCACAATACTGTGCAGCTACAGGGTTAGAATTCCTAAATACAAATGCAATTACACTAGTGACAAGATGTTCAATCAATATGATTTATTCCCATAACACAGTCTATCAATACTTACACAGTTTTATACCACTTTTATACTAGTAGTCCTTTCTCTTAAACAAAAAAAGGACAAATGACTACACACATTCAGGAGAAATATTACCAGTAGACTGAGACATGCCTGTGGGCTGTTTCAGTCTTCAACACGTGCTGCAAACTAGATAAATAAACAGAAGGTGCTTATTGTAGAAATAGACAGCTCTAAATTAGTCACCTTGCTCTTATCCGCTGCCTGGGAAGAGTTATTTTTCTTAGATATGGGACACAGCAGTGATACCAAAGAGGGACTTATTTAGACTAACCAATAAGAAATGTCAAGGTGAAGCATATATGCTGAGCCCAGGCCACCATACTGCCCCACAGGACTTGAGGTCTCTGCTTTACAAATAGGCATTTCCTTCTGATAAGGACTTGTATGCTTAAAGATTCTCCAAAATGAGATGCAGAAAAGCTATGGACAAATGACCTCTTTCTCCAAACTAATATTTGTGAGAGTGGACTGTGAGATTTGTGTTTTCTTTCTTGCTTCCAAGAGTAATTCAGTTTGATTTAGTTTGACTTCATTGTATCGCATTTCCTGTGCTATGAATATGCTGTAGTCACTGGGCCAGATACATGTTTGTGTATGCATCTCCTCCAAGCCCAGGGAACCTTCCAACAACAGGTTTACTGACAGCGTGTGGTGGACTGACTCTGGCCAATGGCCAAATACTCCTGCCACTCCTCTCTGCTGTGGGGCACACCAGCCCTTTCCTGAAAAGCAAGGCTTGATCATGTGTAGCAGTTACTTGGGAAGACAAATATCATAAACATTAATGTATGCCCCCCCCCCCTTCTCCTCCCTTCCCTGAGCTTTTATTGCACAACACCATATGATATGGAATACCTCTTTGGTCATTTGGGGACACCTGTCCTGGCTGGGTCCTCTCCCAACCCTTTACCCACCCCCAGCCAACTTGCTGTTGGGGCAGGGAGGGCAAAAGGGGAAGGAGAGAAAGCCTAGATGCTGTCCAAGCTCAATTCAGCAATAGCCAAGACATTGTGTGACCAACATTGTTTGAGCCACACATGGAACCACAGCTCCACGTGGGCTACCACAGAGAAAATAAACTCCATCCCAGCAAGACCCAGTACAACCTATAATATTGTGTGGGCCTTGTTATACAGCCTATAACATCATAGGGTATTAGGGGGGTTTTGTCTCTCTCTTAGACATTTGAAAATATAGAGGAAAATCTTTCCAAACTGGATGAGCTACATTTACAATAATTCAGCCATCATATAATTTATTTTACAGGAAATATAATTTAGCTGATATGCCCAAAAATATTTATTCTGGACAGGTCAGTTCAGAGAGATAAAAGAAAGCTAGATTTAATTATGATTTTGAAACTTGAACATGACTTGAGCGTCTGGGTTTTCATCACTGTCAGGACTTTCAGACATGCCTGGAAGAAGACTGTTAAGTGCCTAGGGACATCTTTGGTGAATGTCTAAGTATCCTTAGAGTTAACTAGCTAGTTATTAGTGGTCTGAAAGGTACCATTGTTTTTTTAGTTGCCATAAAATAAACATCTAATACTACTGGGACAAATTATTTTGTGGATCAGAGAATCCAAGTTAAATTATGATACTTTCTGTGCAAGCTAAAAGGAGCCTTGATATAAGTGGACATGGAGTAGCTGATCCTCTTTCATAACTGTAGAGTGTCTAAAACACCCAGAAGTGCTGGTCTTTGGGACTATGTCCGTGCTATTCATCCCTGATATTCAGCTCCCATTGTCACAGCAACTTGGAGTCCAGAAGGACTGGATGGAAGGAACAGACAGAATTTTTTAGATCTTACTAATTGGGTCATGTTTCCAACATTCACATTCTTATTTTCATATCCTGTTTCTCTCTAGTCGTAAATGCTTGTCCTTTAATTCTTTCAGTTGAATGTGCCTTCCACAAATCTGAGTACCATTTCTAAATCAGCTTGTTAAATAAAATTAAAAGGCAAGTGAATATATATGCAAATGATAAGTCTCATGAAAATTTTTGACATAGTAGTTTTTGATTTCTGACTGCTGAGCCCTTCTAAGAAGCTTTTCATGACAACTAGTTAATGTTGACCAGACATGTATTTGCAAAAAAAAAGCTGCTTAAAAAAATTTTCCTTTTATTAATTTTTTTCTTAAATAACTGTAATTTTCATTGTATTTATCATAACATATTTAAGTAATCCAGTTTATACCATATAGAAATTATTTCCAAATTTAAACACTAGTATAATCATGGGCTTTCAAATTTTGGTGAATCAAAATGGTCTTTTTTTCTGACATTACTAGCCACAGCTGATAGCCTGATTGATCCCTAAATAAGGTCAGGCTATTTTTAGTCTTGTCACATGCCAGATGGAGACTTCTTGTGATTTTGTGAGGCTGTTGGCTCAGCCACATGAGAAACCCGTCTCATTATTTTATTTTATGCAATGTACCTTCAATGCATTTCCATTTCATTAGCAGCTCTCCCCATCCTCTCTGCCATCTTCCTCCAAAAATTCCTGAGTGTTTTTGAGGGAAACCCCTCACAGTAATGATCAGCATTCATAAAGCATGTGCAAATGTCATGTTTCCACTGCTCCACCAGAGAGAAATTTCCTTTTTACAGTTGGTATACAACTGGCAAACCAAGTGATTTGTCTCATTAACGCTCTAATGATTCAAAATCACGTAATTAAACCTGTTGCTACTGTTGATATTCTTCCAAACTTTCAACTCAATAGTTTGGAGAAAAAAATAATCCTTTGAGGGGCTGCTTTTCATCAGTATGCTTTTCTTAAATGAGATAAAAGGCCTTATTATATCATAGTGTATGTTATTCCTTATAATTTGGACCTGCAGCAAATAACAGAAGAAACAGTTAATTAGGTTTTTTCCTAGGTTCAGTGGTTTGAAAACTTTGTCTTGCCAAGTTTTGGACGTGGGAATAAATTTGATAGGAAGCTTTGACAGTACAAAACGAATTATTCTGTTGCATTTTAAGCACAATTAAACATTTGTGGGAGTTTGTTTGTTCTCTGTTCTTTGGCTGTAAATTTTAGATCCCTTTGTATAATGAGAAGCATTAATTTAATAACATATGAATCATCTCAGTTTCTCTGTTACACAGAATAAGCCTTATTTATTTCTTCTTTAGCTTCCAAAATGCTGTATAGTTCAGTTTGAAGTAGCTATAGGCTTTGCTGCATCTCTTTCAGATATTGAAGGGAAATTTCCTGTATCTATTTTATTATGGACTTTTCTTCTTAACAAAAAATTAATGTTAGTTCACTCAGGTACTGTGGTTGTTCCCTTCCTCTCCCATCTTGTTGCAGTGATAAGATCTAAGGAATATGTACCTTATCCGCCTTTCAGTCACAACAAATTCCTTCATTCTCCCATTGTTCTTCCAAATTATTATTATTTTATTATTACTGCTATTTTATGATGATTTATTGTTATTTTATTACTAATTTGCTTTGCTAACTGTGCTGCCTATGCTGAGTTCTGTGCAGATACACTCAAGTTGTTTCCTGAAGAAGTAATTTTCAGACTATGTAGGTTATGGTTTTGTGAGCTGTAATCAAATCTTTGGGTTGTTTTACACATGCCTGAGCATGGCCATGCAGATGGCTCTGCAGCTGTTTTGGCGCATCCCTGCTTAGGGACTCTGGGAGCTCAGACTCTTCCTGGTGAGTGGCAGTGGCCTGTGACAGCTCCTGCAAAGGCAAGTACAGGGGCCATGATGATGCTAAAATGGGGAGCTTAGTGAAATCTTCAGCTTTCTTCTCTGTCATCCAGCCAGAGCACTTGGGTTTAGCACATTAGAAGGAGGTCCACAAAGGCTTAAACAAAGGAAGAAAAGAGAAATAATTTCTTCCTATTCTGATGTCATGGATGGAATCATGCATGACTTTGCTGTCAAGAGAAAAGAAGCAATGTATTTCATTGATCTCAGGAGTGAGTTAATGAAGTTCAATGATAAATTGCAGCAGTGATTTAACAAGAATCAATGGCAAGGTACACTTTAGTATTTAGTGCATAGAGAGCAGAATCAGACAAAATTTTCAGGGAGACCTTCCCATTGAGTCATGAGGTTTAGAAAGGACCTGCTGACATTCCAAACTTCTTCTCAGAGGGGACTTTAGCTGTGGCTGGATCCAGACTTAGTCTCAGATCTGGCTGATCATTTATGTCTAAAGGATTATATAAGCACAATCACAGAATCACAGGATCATCAAATCCAACCTTTGACTGAATCATGATGTCAACTAGATTATGGCACTAAGTGCTATGGCCAGTCCACCTCCCTGGGCAGTTCGTTCCAATGTTTAATCAGACTTTCTGGAAGATTGCCAATTTTCAGTGTGATTATTATCAATTTGCTTACTGAATGTCTAATGTCATAAGGAAACTCTCAACTTTGAGGAGTAACCTTGAGAGATATCCCTACTCAAGGGGGGATCCTGGTATGCAGCCCACTGCCATGCAGGAGAGCACAGCAGGCTCTGGGCTCTCCACTATCCGTGGAGGAAGATGATTGACCCATGGTTGTATTTGCATGGGAAAAATTTAAAAATTCTGAGAGGCAGTCAGTGCTCTTTTATGAGATAAAATGAATGTAGGTGCAGCCTAGACCTAGATAAGTAAATTGGAGGAGGGAGGTGGCCTTATATATATCTACAATCTAGCATGTCTTGTGACATTACGTAATGAACATTAAATATCATATATGACAATGGCTGATAAACAAATTTTTGAAGACAGTGATAATAGAGAAGTAAAAAGAAATCCTGGTCTAAAAGGATAGGATCTGAATTTTTACAGAAGTAGGGAGCTCATGGAGTTGTTTGGTTTTTTATTATAGGATATTAATATTTATAACTTTATCATCATATAGGTGTATATTTTTTCCCATTGACCTCTCTTCAGAATAAATTTATTGCTTTTTTTCTTAATTAATTTGATCATAGCCTTGAAAGTCAGATTGCACATCTTATTATCTCGAATGACTCTTACATTTTCCAGATTGTTAACCACCACTTTTATTTGTTTATTGTTTATACTCCTCTTTCAGCCTGTCAGTCAATGTGAATTGCAATGGAAAAGCTAAATCTGGTAGAGCTCTGTGTTAGTTTTTAAAAGCTGCATTGTTCTAGCTTCTCAGTTTTGGCTTCTCTGTTTTGCCCTTGAATTGTAACACAGCAATGTTGTTTGCCCTGGCAATCACTGCTGTGTTCTGCATGTCATTGTTTCTGCAGTGGGATAAGAGATTTTTCTTTACTAATAGCAGTATTGACAAGATTGATTTAAATAATACTTATAAAATAGTTTGTGATCATTAGTGAGAAAGATCCTACATAGTACATGACTAATGAACTAAAATAAAACAACTCCCCTTAAATATGCGAAAATAGAAGTCTTCATTCTACTGTCTGATAACCCAAATGGATTTTAATATGATGGATAGCAGAAAAAAATGCACTGTTTCTGTCAAAAAAACAAAAAGTACAGAATGTCTCTTATGTATCTGATTTATTTTGCCTCTATCTCATATCTATTGTTTTTCTACCTGAAAATCAGTATATTTCAAAACTTTTCTTTTAAAATATGCTGATTTAGAATGAAATACCTGTTTTAAAAGGGCCAAAGTGTTTTTGAAGTAAGAACATGATTGTTTTTCATGGGTTTCTCTTTTAAATTCTGGATGGAGTTTTTAATACTTAAGCCTCATCAAAGACATGATTTTCAACTAAGGGAAAAAGCAACTCTTTAAAGTGAAATAACTTGAAGATTTGAGGGAATCTCTTTTATTTTCCTCAGGAATGAACACTTCTTTGCATATTTGAGTACTACATATCATTTTACATACAAAATCAAAAAACCTCTATTGTGTCTAGATGGAGGTAGAATTATCAACATACTGTCAATCCAGCAAGTGAAAGCATCTCTTGTTCACATATCTAATAATTTCATCACACTTCTATTCTGCAGAATTATACTACTTCCTGTTTCCAATTGCCTGTGAATAATGTTGGACTTTAGATTCAATCAAGTTCTTTCTGCGGTGTTTGAAACATTGCCATTAGCAGACCAGGGGAGAAGAGCTTATTGAACTGTAGAGAGCACATCATACACTCATCTGTTTCTTTCTGCTTCAGGTGTACATAGCACAGAGAATGTGTAATACTTCATGGGTTTTGGATCTGGACTTCTTGTAGTGCACATACTTTAGCATTTCAGTCCAAATCATGGGTGTCTTATGAAGCAAATTCCCTGCATTTATCAGTCTTAGTTCACACACTGGAGTTTCTGAAGCAGACTCCGACAAAAAACCTAAACTTGACAACAGGCTTCTGGATACTCTATACCCACTTATCAGGCAGTTAGTCCTTTGGGTGTCAATGTAACAAACCCCTTGAAAAAGGGACACTGCTTTGCTTTTGCAAAGTCTATTCCTGTTGGGCCACTCTTAGTCTTGTACCCTCTACTACAGAGAAACCAGCCAGGCATTGGTCTATCAGGTATTTTTATCTCAGAGAAAAACTGTATATACTATATACATATGGGTTTAGGGTGGGGTGTACATACCCCTCCTCTACACCCAGCTGTATTTCATTTTTTAATTTGTCCTACATAATTTATTCATGATGTCCATGATCTGCAGAATGTTGAGTATGTCTGTTAGAGTTATTTGAAGCACTTGGAAATCTCAGTCAGCCTAGAATTACATGGCCCAAACTGACCTAAATTGAATGCAGTTTGAATTTGGTTTTGTCTTTCTCTCCCTAGCTTTGAATTAGCTTTTGCGTCATTTTTTATGTATTACATTACAGGACCACAGCTAATGTTACTGGATATTGTAGCTGTAGTCTAAAATCAGTTGGGTTGGTATGTTTACACAGATCCAGTGGCTAACAGAAGCTCTTGAAAATATTCTTTTATAGTATAAGCCATAGTTTTAAGCCATCAAACCCATTGTCTTTTTCATAAAAAGCTTAATTAAAATACATATAATTAAGACCCATGGCAGGGGGATTGGAACTAGTTGATCTTTAAGGCCCCTTCCAATCTAAACCATTCTATGATTCTAAAAAGCTGGTAAAGGACTTCAGATACACAAGACTATTTTTCCACAGTGATAGCTTTATTTTTAATTGCTTTGCCATGAAGTCACAGTTATGAACTGAATTGGGAAACATAGCATAAGGAGTACAAGTGAACAACTATGTATCTATAGACTTAATTTCTTTATGATTCAAGACAATGGAACTTGTAGGTAGATTTCCCTGTATTAGAAAATTGGAGTACTTAAATGAAAGCTGTTGTCAAAAATGAAAGAAGAGCTAGCATAGATGTCATCATTTTAATAGTTTTAATTATACAAAAGGAATAAAGCTTTCCCATTCCATAAGACTTCATTTTGGAGGATTTCAGATTAATTAGGCACAATTTACAGTGCTGCTGTCAGAGACAGGCGTGTTCCTTTGACCTTGGATAATCTAAGAATTGAAAAGAAAGTAACTGCTCAGTATTAAAGAGAAAGCTTATTTTAATGAAAAGCAGAAAAGAAAAATACTGGTTTCATGTCTTATTGGAAATGGAATGGATCGATTTCAATGGCATGTCATTCCTTTAAGTTATGTCTGAAATTTATTTTACAAGAACTTTTCTGTGTAATTTTAAGAATTTTTTTTTTATATCTAGGATTGTTTGACGTTTACTTTGCAAACTACCTGTTAAAGTTCAGCCAAGGCAAGGTTGTTATCCTGGCAGTACAGAATGCAACATTAGTAGTAACATTGGGTAGAAAAGATTTCCTTCTCTTATAATCTTGTATGAATTGCTCTTAACTTTATCCACTATATTTTTATAGGAGCATTTTTTCTCATTATTTATGTTAGCTTTATTAAAATTTTAGAATATCTACAGTTACTCTTTCCTTTTTTTCCTACAGCAATATAAAAAGATCTCAATGAACAGCATTCTCTTTTAATATAAATGCAAAATTAGTCATTTAAATGTTCTCCAATTTTACCCCATTGTTAGCCAGGGATTAGCTGATCCACGCTGTAAAACTAACACAACTTCAGCACAGTTTCAGCAAATATTCTGAAGTCAAGTCCCTACTGTTGCAAGTTGTGAGTGTAGACTGTTTTGGAATATGACTCATTTCTAATCCACATTTTACATAAAACCCCCCATGCTACTTTAAATGCAATGATCTGATGAATCAACCTCAATAGTAAATTACATTTTTTATCAGTGTTTAGATGACCTAGCTTTCTGCATAGAGTAGTAAACCCAAATACACCACAGATAATATCTGCTTTCTTTATCTTAGAAGTCGCAGCTCTTAAAATTTTCTATTGAAGATTGACTTATTTTGAGGGTAATAGAAAGTAAAGATGCCTACATGAGATAAATTTTCACTTTATTGTGATTATTAATAAAAAGAAATGACAACTGAAGTGCCCTTTTTTGTATCTTACATTAACATATTCAGTCAGCTGTCAAGTGATTAGTGCCTATAAATAGTTCTGCATAAAGATGACAATAGTTTTAAACTTTGGATCCTTTTTAGTCATAAATTATTTGTGCTGAATACATGATGTTTATGTTAACTAGGCAGAAACCCTCAGTTTATTGGATATTGACAAGTGTGATTGTTTTATTCTTTTTATTGCTGAAGTGAGCAGCAGTGTGGTCACAACAAAATTAACCTGTCTAACATCCAAATTCAGGACTTAGACTTTGCAAAGGTGATGGAAAGGTAGGCACAGCACACTGTGAGTTTATCTGGAAAGAGCCGAGCCATACTACTTTTTCAAATAATGTGCAGAGTGCAAGGTTGATTAATCACTCTAATTTCACCATAGCCTCTCTCTTTAGTAGAAGCAGATGTCTGCTATCTTAGTAGTGCTCTTTCCTATTCTAAAATTTGTAAAATTCTCTGACTCTATGACCTCTTGGTTTTTCCCCAGAGGAGAAGTGTAATTTGCAGCTGGTGCTTTCAGTACTGTTTAATTTCTTTTTAGAATCATTGTCTATTACTTTGAAGTTTGTTTGTAAAATAAGCCAGAAAAGCTCTCCTCTTTCATTCTCCAGGCATTTGATTTTTATGTAGAAAACCACAAATATATACTAGTTTATGGAACATTTTTTCATATGTCTTGATACTGTTGAAAGATATTGTCCTTTCTTTCAAAATAAGGACCAATCTCCAGAAGCCATTCTCATAACTTAAGGAGACTGACCTCCTCAATAAGACAGGTTAGGTTGGTCCTTAGTCAGGACTAAGGACCAGTTTCAACTACATGTCTCAATGAACCTTATCTCTATATGCAGACCCATTGAAGGAAAATAAGCGATACTTGACTTTCTCCCCAATTCTTGCATTCCACATATTTTTGATATTTGGGTGTACTTAAAACCTCATTAATTTATATTTTGTAGACATTCCCCTACTTTACTAAAGTTAAAGCTTTAATATTTTATATAGTTCACCATCATATACACTTTGAGCACAGTTTCATATTTCCAGATCTCTTCCTAGCCATTGTTCTTTCCATGGAGTTTCATAGTGAAGAATGCTTACAAAAGATTGTGAAAGTATCCTTGCCTGACACATTTTTAATCTTTCTGCTTTGGTCAAAATAGGAGGTACATAGCAATAAGCATGAGCATGCAAAGTGAAATAATTTTTTTTCTGTTTGGCATTGCATCATGTTGTAGTCTGTGATAGCAAAAAATGCTGTATCTGCAGTATGTGTGCATGAATTACTACAAAATGTTAGGGGGTGCTGAATTCAGTAGCCTGACAGAGAAAAGGCTGCTGCAAATCCTTGTGGCAGCGCTCAACCCGTAGCAAGGCTGAGTCTGTATTCCCAGTCTGCACATGCATGAACAAGACACACAAGTATACACATCTGAACAGAACAACACAGCAATCAGCACTCACACAAACAAAAGCACTAGCAATGGCCTCACTACGTCCACCTCCCCTGTGTGTATGCATACATACCTATGTAGAGTGTGAAAACTACCAGTAGCTTGATTTAAACCGTTGGCCAACTCAGTAGAGCTGGCCCTAGATCCTTGCTGTCCCAGAAGCTGACACCTGGATGTGCAAGCACTTGAGGCTGTAACCCCTCTCCAGCTGCTGGTACAGACCCCTTTGCACAAACCAACATACACACAGCCTGTGGGTGCGCAGTCCCTCCAGCATGCGTCAGATTCCTTCAGTAACTGAGCTTAGACACACAGTCCATCCATTAGCTGGCCCTGGATTCTTGCTCTTACTTGTGCACATTAAAACACACACACATAAATGAGGGTCTCAATCAAACCCTAGATCCTAGTGTCTTGGGCAGTTGCCATGGACCCCTTGTGCCTTCAAGTCTCCAACTTTTCCAGTTGTCTTACTTCCAGTTACACACCCCTGGCTTCTTCTGACAGTTTCACCTACTCCCCAGGTAGCCCAACTTGATGTTTTCTCACCATCACCCACTCTATGTGCACCCGCAGGAACTTCAGCTGCTGGTACCACAGACCCCTATACACACACACAGAGCACCCCTCACCCAAGAAATTAGGTAGAAATGAAGCCTAATAGACAACATGACAGAGGATGTAGGCACTGGGCTCGGACAGGGAAGTGAACTGGTCGGCATTGTCTACATGTGACTGGCCCTTTGTATCCCCTTACCCCTGTTTTCCCATGCTTCTTCCTCTCCAAACCACTTCTATCCCTCCTTTTTCTATACCTTTTGTTCCTCACCTAAAAATCTCCGAAGTCTTGTTACAGTGCCGAGATACTCATTCCCTGCATCCTGCAGTGTGTCCCACTCCCACAGGCAGTGATACCCTCCCCAGGCTGTAAGGTGCTCTCCAGCTGACCCATAGTATTGGCTGTCACCATGAGCCCATGGGGCTGAGGCTTCCCTGGGAGAGGAGAGACCTCTGACAGGTGGGTTCTCCCACCTGCCTTTGTGCCTCTGTGCTCTTACGTGTGTGTGCACACCTTTGGTGGTATGATGGCTCCTTTGATGAACTCAGGATGAGGCAGAAAGAAATTTAAGCCTGAAAAATATCTTGTCTGTGGAGCAGGCATGCTAGAGCATGTACAGTGTAGTAAAACCTAGTAAAATGTCTGTTTAGTGGCCTTGTGTATATTAGAGAATCTGATGTCCAGGGGATAATTTATACACAAATCTAGCTGTGATGATCACTGACCACTAACTTTATTGCTTATTGTAGAGATGAGAACCAGTATATTTTTCACATGTCTGCTGCCAAATAGTATAGTCTTGATGTGGAAATTAAAGTTTTCACAATGTCAGGAAACCTATGGAGAACATGACAAACATACTTCATGTAACTGGTAAATTATGCTCAACTTCTGAAAAGAGATGATGCAATACTTCACATTTTAAAGTAGTATTTCATGATATTAAACATTTTCAAAATATTTTTTTATTGCAGTTGTGCATTTTAGTGTAGTAAAATATTCTTCGAGTATTTTTTCAACCATAGGGGTTTTTTTGTAGCACTTCTTTCTTAAAGTGAGGGAGCTTCTTGTGCATTGCAAGATTTTTGTGCTTGTTTTATAGAGCATTATGTGTCAGCATTTTTCTTCAGCTTTCTTTTGCCTTTTTCCTCAGTGCTTCAGTAAAGCACCTCTGCTGATGTATGCAGTAGTTCATAGGTAGCCTTAAAAGTATATATAGTATATATA